>NC_056737.1:302455406-302460406 GCF_019279795.1 Protopterus annectens
CCCAACCTGCATGGGGTCCAGGGTTTGAAGGTCCCCCATATCCTTATTTATAAGATCCATAATAATACATTCCATAGCCTTACAGATCAGGCTTGTTAAGTTGATAGGGCGTTAGTTCCCAGGGTCAGTAGTTGCACTCCATTTGTGGAGTGGCATGACTGTAACAGTGCGCCATTCAGTGGGAACAAAGCCTGAACTGAGGCTGTAGCTGAACAGAGCACTCAGGTGTGGTGCCAGTTTCTTTTGTAGTTCATGCAGGACACAATCCAGTATATTATCTGGTCCCATGGAAGCTGTGTTCTTAACTTCGGTCAGTGCAATCATAATAATAGGGATTTTGTATTCCTCGGGTATGTGGATGGGCCATTTAGGGGGTGAGGAGGGAGTAAAATTTGCACTGAACCTCTCTGCCAAGATATTGGCCATATCAGTTGGTTCAGTATAAGTGGTGCCATTGTGCTGTAGCTCCAAGCAAATCTGCATATTATTATGCAGATTCTTGACATAGCTAAAGAAAGTCTTGTGGTTGTCCTTAGTATCTGTAGCAGTTTTGTTTTCATAACTAGCTTTGGTGGATTTGATGAAGGATCTCAGTTTTTTGCTGAAATTTCCGAGGGAATTTTTCCAGTCATTGGACTTTACCTTTCTCTGCAACAGTTTTTTTATTCTGTTGTAGAGTTTGTTAATGGCAAGGGTACACCAGATTGGCTTCCTTTTTTTAGAGGTAAGCGTCTTGGTTCTGTTTGGTATGGCCCTATCTTTGCAATTGTGTAAGTGCTCACACAGTGCTTTGGTGTATGATTCAGCAGCTATACTCCCATTCCCCATTTCTATGGATGACGTGAATCTTGCCACTTCTGTCCTTAGAAGCTCAAAGTTAGCTTTGGAGAAGTTTTTCACTGTGGTTTCCTTTTTCGTGGGTGGGGGCAGGATTTGGATATCAGTGGTGATTAACTTGTGGTTGGATCGAACCAGGGAGGGGTTTATCATAGGAGTAGAGCAGCGGTCCCCCATGTTTGTAATAACTAGGTCAAGAATGTTATTTCCCTTAGCGGGGGTGAGGATGAGTTGGTCTAAGGCATTGGAGTTGATGAATTCCAGGAAACATTGGGCAAAAGAGTTGGAGCAGGAGTAGTTCCAACTAATGGATGGGGTAGTTAAAGCCTCCCACTGTAAGGGTATTAAGCTGGACTTTGATGTTTTCCAGAGTGTCCAGGAATGCAGAGTGGCCATTCTGGGACATTGTGGGGAATCTGTAGCAGGCTACAATATGGACTGCAGTTTTGTCCAGTGTTAACTGTACCTGAAGTATTTCTGATGCATTATGTTGGGCAACAAGTCTGGAGGTGTGTGTATCTTTCATGAAGATGGTACACCTCTGCCTTGAGGGGTTCAGTCATCACATCCCTTAGAGCTTTGGTTCAGATTTGGGGGTCAAAAGGTGTGATATGCATTGTAACCTGGTAGTGCAGGCATGCTCACAGGAGCCTTGAACCAGGTCTCTGTTACTGCACAGTTTTCTATGTTCTCCAGTTTGAGGAGTGACTTGAGTGAGTGCATTTTGAGGTTTAGACTTCTAGCATTGAGTAGCAGAACCCTTAGGACGCATTTGCTAGCAGATGTTATGGTGGTAAATTTATCTTCAGGGCATTGTCTAAAAAAGGCAGTATAAGGGTGGCAAGGGCCTTGGCCACTATCCAGAATCCCAGGGGTGACAGATGCAGGTCGTCTCTGGAAAAGCATCGAGGTCTGTCTATCATGTCATCCAAAGCAGACAGATACTAAATCCCCTTTGAATGACACCAGAAACTTAGCCAATTGTTGAAGTCGACCATTTTCTGCTTGTACTGTGGTATCTTTCTTGGCAATGGTAGGATGCTACTCAAGCCTAGGGTCATACCTGCCTGGGCTTCTCCATGTCTATTTTCATGTAGTCCAGGGAGGTACATCTTAGGTCATTCACACCAACATGTACAATGATGGAGTCATAGTTGTACTTGCTGTGGAGAGACCCAAGTGGATGTGTTATGTGGTGAATCCTGGCACCCAACAGGCAGCTGACCGTGACTTTCTCCTTATTTAGCCTAGTAAGTGGGACATCAGTGTGCCTTACAATTGAATCATCTATGACCAATGTGTTTGGTACATTGTTCTGTCTTAGAGGGTTAGCTTGAGTGGCACACTGTTTGTGTGGGTTATGTGTCTTATGGGTTGTACTTGGATGAGTTGGTTGCTTGGACTTGTGCCTCGGAGGTCTCTCTTGTTTAGGCAGATTTTTTAAGAGACTACTGAAACACAAAAACCAAGTCAGCAGCACCAAGACCCACCACAAGAAGTATCAGGAATCCAAAAAATATAAAATAAAACTGTTTTATTTTGTTTTATTTTTGTTTTATTTTGTTTTATTTTATATTTTTTGGATTCCTGATACTTCTTGTGGTGGGTCTTTGTGCTGCTGACTTGTTTTTTGTGTTTCAGTAGTTTGTTGGCTTCCTTTCCCAGATTTTTTAAGAGAGCCTCTGTGAAAGTGGTTGTGAGTTTCATGTTGCCATGTGATAGTGGTGGTGTGCGAACAGGGGAGTTATGTGTTCTCTGTGATGTGATGTGTGTGTGTTAACCTTCTCCTCCTGACTGGCTGACCCAGTCTTGGATTGAGAAAGCAAAGCCTCAAGTTCGGCTATGTACTTGCATCTCTCACAAGTAGATGTGTTTGGAGGTAGGAGGAGAGGGTTGTCTGTGTACATGAGGCAATTGCTACATTGCTTCAGGATGCCCGGGTTCACCAGGTTAATGGGAGAAAGCATTGGAAACTGACCTTTGGACATGCCTGGAAAAGTGATCAGCTTTTTAAGTACTGAGTTATTTATGCTTAGATTAAGTACTGGAGCTTTTTGTTTCCTTTATGGAAAGTTTAATGCTAGTAGCTGTGGGTGAGCTTGCAATAAATGCTACAAGATGTTCTGAGCAAGTGCTAGATTTAAAGGTCTAATTTGAGTGCTCAGAAATAGAAGTTAACAAGATCTAAGGAAAAATTTGAAGAGCAAACTTTTAGGCACCGGTAATGGTTTACCTTAGCTTAGCAGCACTGTGCGTTGGGTAAACCCGTGCAAACGCAGTTTTTTATATAGAAAGATGAAAGGGATAGAAGTAGCCCAAAATGGCCAATAAAAAGACTGAAACCACTCCTTTAGCGACAGGCTGCTCAGAGCTTACCACTCCCACTGATAAGCAGAGAAGCTTCCCTCTATCTCAGTAAGGTCTGTGCAACCCAGAAACCACAATCTTCTTCTTCTTTCGGGTTTTCCCGGTTAGCGGTTGCCAGATCACATGTCTGCTCATGATTGGCAGTAGAGTTTTACGGTGTCGAGTTGCCAGCCCGGCGCCCAACCTTCCACGGAAGGCACACACACACACACACACACACACACACACACACACACACACACACACACACACACACACACACGCCTAGGGCCAATTTAGAGTGATAGTCCTGAAATCAGCAAATCTGAAATCTGGACTATTCTAGTTACAGAAAGGCAGGAAATGAGCAAGGAGATAGATTTTTGTTTTCAAAAAATGCAACAGTTAGAGCTGCAAAAACACTATTTAAAGGAGAAAAGTGGCTAGCGCACTTGAGTGTGTAGCCTACAACAGTAATACGGTTGATTTAACTTAAAACATGCAAATAAAGTGCAAACAACAATATTTAACAGAATACAGTTAAAATAAGTAGCAAGGCTTAATAAACGGCTAGAAGAGGGCAGTGAGACCAGCTATGTTATATGGGTTGGAGACAGTGGCACTGACAAAAAGGCAGGAGTCAGAGCTTGACGTGGCAGAGTTGAAGATGTTAAGATTTGCACTTGGTGTTAACAGGATGGACAGGATTAAGAATAAGTATATTAGAGGGTCAAGTCCAGGTTGGAAGGTTTGGAGACAAAGCCAGAGAGGCAAGATTACGCTGGTTTGGACATGTGCTGAGGAGGGATGCAGAGTATATTGGGAAAAAGATACTAAGGATGAAGCTGCCAGGTAACAGGAAAAGAGGAAGGCCTAAGATAAGGTTTATGAATGTGGTGAGAGAGGACATGCAGGTGGTTGGTGTGACAGAGCAAGATGCAGAGGACAGGAAGAAATGGAAACAGTTGATCTGCTGTGGCGACCCCTAACGGGAGCAGCCGAAAGAACAAGAAAAATAAGCAAAAAATACAGCAAAGGAAGCAAAACAGAGGTACTTAAATCACTGAAAGTATCTCTTCTTTCTTTTTACTGCTGTAGAACTCTGCAGGATGCCCAGACAGGAACTTCCTCAGGTTAAACAAGCGCAAAAAGCACGCAAAACACTTTTTTTATACCAAAAGATGAAAGGGATAGAAGTAGCCCAAAATGGCTAATAAAAATACTATTTCTGAGCTGAAACCACTCCATTAGTGACAGATAGGCTTCTCAGAGCTTACCGCTCCCACTGATAGGCAGAGAAGTTTCCCTCTATCTGAGTAAGGTCTGGGCAACACAGAAACGTGTAAACATACATACTCAGTTAAACTTGCTGTCTAACTAATCTTAAGCTGTGAAACTTTACTCTGACTTTAAGAAACTACATGCTAAACATAGTACTATGCAAAATTTGTTTTGTATTATTGCACTGCAGTATTGTATTATTTTATTGTCTTACATTTGTTACATAATAAGGTCATAGCTAAAAATGTGCTCTTTGATCTAGCCTACCTACTGTAAAAAAAAAAAAAAAAATTACAAAAGGAATATATAATTCAAGGTGGGAAGGAGGTCAGAGAAGAAGAGGCTATATATATATGAATGTATGTATAGATATACACACATGCATACATACACATGTCTTTGTATATGAAATAACTCAACCTGTTCTAAAAAATGAACACAATTTTCATATGAAATCCGTAAAGACAACAAAATGAAGCTTATATAACTTTGTTTGGCACTTTTATTTAAAAGAGTCACTACTTTTTTTCCATGTA
>NC_056737.1:302465406-302585406 GCF_019279795.1 Protopterus annectens
TAATTCCAAGCATCAAATACAAGCAGAACTGCGTTTTTGATAAAGCTACCTTTAAGATTACAGGTATTCTTTTGACAGTGTTGAGCTTTGCCGTCTCAGTAGATGGTAGCCTGTGACCTGGTACCTATACAAGAGGTGGTGCTTTTCATATTTGGTGTAAATTACTTGTGTGGTTATAGCCTGTGTACGGCAACAGACCAACTGTTAACAGAATGTAGCCCTAGCTAAGCATGGGCATATTGATGTGTTTAAGGTTCCCTTGCCATTGCTATTTTAGCCTCTCCTTATCAAATAAGTACATTACCAGAAGCACCTCTGGCAATCCCTTGAGCTATGTTGCCAAGAGCCATCATCATTTGCTCTCATGACTAGTGCCTCTGCTAAACGTATCGTTTGGGTCTCTTTCTTTGACTAGACTTGAAGTCTGCTCTTTAAATTTTCCCTTAGAACTAGTCAGTTTTTAGTTTTAGCACTCAAACCTGTTTCTTTGAGCTCAGCACTTGTACAGGACTCGTTGTAAGCACTAAATAAGCTACAAATTACTACAGCACTCAACTTTCCTCGCTTGTCTAGAGGAAAACAGTTTTTAGTACTTAATAAATAGCACCTATGCAGGCATGTCTAAGGGTCAACTCCTGGTGTTTTCTCCTGTCTACCTGATGAATCTGAGCACCATGGGGCAATGCAGCAATTGCCTCATGTACAAAGACAACCCTCTCCTCCTACCACCCAACACTACAACCTGTGAGAGATGCACTTACATAGCCAAACTGGAAGCAAAGCTCTCTTCACCCAAGACTGGACTAGACAGTCAAGAGGAGAAGGTAAACACTTGCACCACACCACACTCATCACATAGTCCTTCAAAACTTGCACCACCAAAACACACACATAGAAACACAAAACACACAGCTACATTCACAGAGGCTCTCAATAAAAACCTGCCCAAGCAACAGAGCCCTCCAAAGCTGAAACACAAGCAACCTCCACCCCCTCAACACAACCCAAATGACACATAGCCCACAAACGCAGTGTGCCACTCAACCACAGCCCATAAAACATAAAAACATACCCAATACTCTAGTCATGGGTGACTCCATTGTCAGGCACACTGATGTTCCACTCACCAGGCTAAACAAGGAGAAAGCTACTGTCAGCTGCCTGTCAGGTGCCAGGATCCGTCACGTAACGCACGCACTCAGGTCACTCCACAACAAGTACAAATATGACTCTGTCATTGTCCATGTTGGTGTGAATGACCTGAGATGTACTTCCCTGGACTACATGAAAAGAGACATGGAGGAGCTCTCCGATCTTGTAGCCCAGGCAAGTATGACCCTAGCCCTGAGAAGCATCCTGCCATCACCCAGAATGGTACCACAGTACAAGGACAAAATGATTGACTTCAACAATTGGCTAAGCTTCTGGTGTCATTCTAAGGGGATCCACTATCTGTCAGCCTGGGATGACATGATCGACAGACTGCGATGCTTTGCCAGAGATGGCCTGCACCTGTCACCCTTGGGATTCCGGATATTGGCTATGGCTATAGTGCCTTTTTTTAGGCAAGGTTCAAATGACAAATTCACCACCATAACAGGTACAAGCAAGCAAAATCTGAGGATATTGCTACTCAATGCTAGAAGTCAAAACCTCAAAATGCACTCACTCGAGGCACTCCTTAAAATGGAGAACATCGACATCTGTGCAGTGTCAGAGACCTGGTTCAAGGCTCCAGAGAGCTCCCCTGCATTACCAGGCTATAATTCATACCACACCTTTCAGCCACCTAACCTGGACCGAAACACTAAATATGGAGGTGTGTCCATATTCATTAAGGATATCCACACCTCCAGGCTAGTTGCTCAGCATAATGCATCCGAGATTGTCCAAGTATAAAAGTGCAACTAACTCTGGCAAGACCACAATCCAAATTGTAGCTTGCTACAGATCCCCCACCATGCCCAAGGATTCCCACTCCTCATTTCTTGATACACTGGAAAATATTAGGGTACAAATCAACACCCTAATAATGGGCAATTTCAACTACCTTACCATTAACTGGGAAAACTACTCATGTTCCAACTCTTTTGCTCACCATTTTCTGGAATTCATAAATTCCAACGCCTTGGATCAATGTATCCACACCCCCACCAGGGGCAGTAATATCCTAGACTTGGTCATTACCAACATGGGTGACCGGTGTTCCACACCAAAGGTCAATTCCTCGTTGGTCAGATCCGATCACAAGCTAATCACCCTAGACATCCACATCCAGCCCCCACCCCCCACTAGGGAAACTACCGTAAAAGAATTCTACAATGTCAACTTCATACTTCTTAAGACAGTAGTGGTAAACTTCACGACACCCATGCAGACGGACAATAGAGGTACGACTGCTGAATCCTACACAAATGCACTTTGTAAGCACTTACACGAGTGCATGGATCGTGCTATCCCTAACAGAACCAAGATGCTATTCTCCAAAAAAAAAATAAGCCAATTTGGTGGTCCCCTGCCATAAACAAACTCTACAACAGAAGAAATAAACTGTTGCAAAAAAGAGTAAAATCCCATAATTGGAGGAACTCCCTGGTCAGCCTCAGTAAGAAGCTGAGTTCCCTCATAAAATCCTCCAAAGCTAGTTACAAAAACAAAATCACCACTGATTCTAAAGATGACGACAAAGCATTCTATAGCTATGCCAAGCATCTCAATGGCAACACTCAGATCTGCTCTGAGTTACAGCACAATGGCACTAAATATACAGAACCAACTGATATTGCCAACATCCTGGCAGATAGGTTCAGTGCTAACTTTACCCCCCCCTCTAACTCCCTAAAGGACCCATCTCTATACCGGAAGAATGCAAAGTTCCTGTAATCATGGCTGCACAGGTAAAAACCACACTCTCCAAAGCCAAGAACACAGCATCCATGGGACCTGCAACATCCCAGGCTGTGTTCTACACGAACTACAGAATGAACTGGCACCCCACCTAAGTACCATGTTCAATCATAGCCTCACCTTAGGCTTTGTGCCCACTGAATGGCACACAGTGACGGTTATCCCACTCCATAAAGGGGGAGCCACCACAGACACCGGGAACTATCGCCCCATTAGCCTGACGAGCCCGGTCTGCAAGGCCATGGAACGTATCATCATGGAACTTATAAAGAAAAACATTGGTAATCTCCAAACTCTGGACCTTACCCAGTTCGGGTTTGTAAAAGGCAGATCATGTCTCCTAAACCTGATAGACTTCTTTGAAGCAGTCACCAAAGCTGTAGACGAGGGTAAGGTGGTTCACACAGCCTATCTAGATCTCGCCAAGGCTTTCAGTACCATCCCCCACTCTGGAATTATAGATAAACTTACTAAACTAGGTATAAATCCCTGTGTCACAAGATGTGTTGCCAACTGGCTCACTGACAGAACCCACACTGTGAAAGTAGAAGACTCCAAATTTGACTTCAGACCAGTGACAAGTGGAGTATCACAGGGTTCAGTCCTGGGTCCTCTCCTGTTTGGTATCTACTTCTCTGAAGTACAGGCTAACACAGAAGGTCTTTGGCTAACAAAGTTTGCAGGTGACTGCAAACTAGGAGCCATAATCAAAACTCCTAACGATGTGGGCATCCTACAAAAGGGCCTCACTGAGACAGATGCCTGGTGTCAAAGCCATGGCCTCAAGCTCAGTGCCAAAAAGTACATTGTCATCCCCTTTGGTAAAAACTCTGTATCCATGAACTACCACATAGGCGGTAGTCTACTTAACACCAGAAGTATGATAAGAGACCTTGGGACACAGGTGAACAGTAGTCTCTCCTTTGATAATCATATCGCCACAGTAGTCAGGAAATCCTTCTACATGGCACACCTCATCACAAAAGGTTTCTCATCCAGGAAAACAGAGGTCATTGTTCCCCTCTACTCATCACTCATTAGACCCATTATAGAGTACAACGCCCCTTTTGGTATGTACTTCACAAGACATCTACAACAACTGGAAAGGCCATGGAAATACCTCACAAAGATGATTACTGGTCTCAAACAGATACCCTACACAGACCGTCTCAAAAAACTCCAGCTTTACTCCATCGCATATCACCTACTCAGAGGCAATCTCTGCCTAACATACAAAGCTATGCCAAACTCAGAGCTGTTGGACATGCTCCACTTAAAGAAATCCCAATCCCTCCAAGCTACACACTCTAGGGACCTAAACCTAGTCACCACAATAAACAGAAGATGCTGGATGAATAGATTCCTGTCCCAGAGACTCCCCATATTCTGGAACAAACTACCTATCTATATCAAACAAAGCTCCTCATTAGCACTCTTCAAGAAAAATCTTGATAATTGGATGGGAAATTGGAAATTCACCCCAGTGATCACTTCTGTGGCTCTGCTTGACAGTGGCACAGGAAAATAATTTTCTTGGATGGCGAAAGCCAGGGTACCTTTTTGGCTAGGCTTATGCAGGCCCTAGGGTCAATAGCTTAGTACCTACCTATGAAGCTATGAGCCTGTGGTGCAGGTTTGTACTGTGATTTAGCTGGGCTGTACAGATGCATTGCATATTAACTTGCACTATGAATAATTGTGTCTGTAGGTGTGTAGGACTCCTGAAGAGTATTGTTCAGGAAGGCCAGTTTTGTGAATTAATACATCTGAAACTTTTGACACTTGTGAGATATTTACAAAATAATTGTTAAAATTAGTTATGTAAGCTCTTACTAAACAACTAACTGTGTTCTCTCCCTTTCTCTGTCTCCCCATCTGTCACAACATGCACACACATTTTATTTGTATGTTATCTGGAGTGATTAGTTGGTCTAAAGTCCATTTTAATCAGTCAGTACTTTTGTATCAGCTCTTTTTTTTCTTCTAGCACTACACAAAGATTTTTTTTTAATTTAACAGCTTATGTCATTGCCAATATTCACTAGATGAGAAAATTCACTCACATTGTTAATGTCAACATTCATATAAATAGTTTTGCTTAAAATGTGAGGTACTTGGTACATATCAGCATATGTGTGTTCTTTTTCTTTTGGCTGTTCCTGTTAGGGGTCACCACTACAGGTCATCTGTTGCCATTTCTTCCTGTCCTCTGCATCTTGCTCTGTCACATCAACCACCTGTATGTCCTCTCTCACCACATCCATAAACCTTATCTTAGGCCTTCCTCTTTTCCTCTTACCTGGCAGCTCCATCCTTAGTATCCTTTACAAATGAAGTCATATTTTTTGATGAAAGCATTTAAAAACAAGATGATTTGTGAATTTTAATATTTTTTATTTTATTAAATGAAATACGAAATATCCAACAGTCCTTGTGGTGCATTTTTTTGTTTTTAGTTTTCCTTTCCCAATATACCCAGCATCCCTGCTCAGCACATGTCCAAACCAATGCAATCTCACATCTCTGGCTTTGTCTCCAAACTGTCCAACCTGAGCTGACCCTCTAATATACTGAGTCCTAATTCTGTCCATCCTTATGACACCCAGTGCAGATTTTAACATCTTTAACTCTGCTACCTCCAGCTCCTGCCTTTTTGTCAATACCACCATCTCCAACCCATGTAATGTAGATGGTCTCACTACCCTCTTGTAGACCCTCCCTTTCACTTTTACTGGTACGCGTCTGACACAAATCACTCCTGACACTCTTCTCCACCCACTCCACCCTGCCTGTACTCTCTTCTTCACCTGTCTTCCACATTCACAATTACTCTGAACTGTTGATCCCAAATATTTAAACTCATCCACCTTCACCAACTCTACTCCCTGCATCCTCACCATTCCTCTATCCTCCCTCTCATTCACACACATATATTCTGTCTTAGTCCTGCTGATCTTCATTCCTCTTCTCTCCAGAGTATATCTCCACCTCTCCAGGTCCTCCTCAACCTGTTCCCTACTCTCACTACAGATCATAATGTCATCCAAACTTCATAGTTCACAGGGACTCCTGTCTGATCTCAAATAATAAAAACATTCAGAACTGTGAAAAGTGACTTGGAGACTGAGGAGAAATAAATTCCAACATTGCATCTGTAGTGCTCTTTCATGGCATGAAACCATACTGCTGGTCACTAATCATCACCTCCCTTCTTAACCTAGCTTCCACTACTCTTTCCCATAACATCATTTTGTGACTGATTTATGCTTTCCATTTTGTAGCTGAACATTATTGAGTAATAAACACATTACTAAATGTAACTAAACAAGAATACTCTGAGGACATAAAGTACAAAGGCTGGATGAGCTACAGCCCAGATTATCAAAAATAGTTGGTAGTGGTGTTTCGTGAATTGCTGGTAGAACTGTATATTTCCATTGGTAACTTGTACTGGGTGACTTTTTTGTGGAAAGGTGGGCTTAAGAAAGAAGCCAGTAATTATATAGGCCTGTTAGTTTCACTTCCATTCCAGGGAAGGCCATGGAAAAGATTCTGTATTGCAGGCTATTAGATGTCCTGAATGTTATTCTCTGAGCATATGTAGAAAACTTGGCTTCTCACAGTTGAGATTTTGCTAGCCTGACTTTACGCACTTCATTGCGTGGGTCACTGCAGACATCAACAAGGATAATTTGTATGAATGTGGTGTTTATGTACTTCAGTAAGGTCTTTTACGCTATTCCTCACAACATGATGCATTTGCTGTTGGTTTCTCTGACAATTTTGCTCAAATTTTTAAGGCCATGTGCTGCTAACAGGTTTGATCCTGTAGCACCATTTGATTTCTAGTATATCCTCACTTTCAAATGATGTAGTCTGGGTACAGAACTTTACCAGACATTGCTACTGGCCCATTCCTGAACAGAGTAACTTGCACCTCGCAAACTTACCTGGTTAACAAACTAAAAGAATAAGTGCTAGGAGGAAAATTAAACTTTATGGGGTGGGGAGATGAAGGACGTAAATAGTAGACTAGAAAGTTATAGTTTGATTGGAACCAGTTGTACGTGTTGTATTATACTACAGGTATAAGCAGTGGAATGCTACAGGCTTTAGTGCTATGAATACTCATTTTTTAGTATATTTATGTCAGACATACAGACTGCACATCGAGATCATATTATATTTAAATGATGTAATGGTTAGTGCCATTGTCCTGGGGGAGGGTTCAAATAGACTTGCAACATTTTGCATTGTTGAAGATGGATAGCGGCTGGGATTTAATATAAAGTGTAAGGTTATACAGGTTGGGGAGAGTGACCCATCTGAAATATACGTTATTGTTGGGTTAACCTGAAATAGGACAGAAGAGGAGGGAAATATTAATAATCCCCCTCAATGATGAATCACGTGAAAAAATATGAAATAGCAATGGTGAAAGCCCATAGGATTGTTACTATACAGGACAGGGAAAAGAAAGGAGAAATATATTTTGAAACAATATATTATTTGGTGCCAATTGCACCAAACAGAGATGAAGATGATTAGGTGGGAAGAAAGTGCTGTGAGTTGCAGCTGGAAGGAGAGAAGCTTCAAGAAAGACTTGAGGAAATATTTTTTCACAGAGAAGGTCTTGTGGTCCTGGGATAAATTACCCAAAGCAATGCTGTAATGTAAGCCACCAGAGGGGTTCAAGTTTGCTTAGCACAGACTAAAGAAAGTATGAGACAAGGAAAAGGGGAGAGGCAGCTGCAGTTCTGTAGAGAATTTTGTTGCACTACATGCCACTCTCTGACAGCACTGTCATATGTTCATATGTATGTATGTTTAGGTTGGTTAAGGTGTTTACCTCACAGGCAAAAATATTGGGTTTGATTCTCACTGAGGGAAAACAGCTAGGCTTAAAATAGTCCGTAAAGGCAGCTAGCCCAGTACTTATCTATGAACCTGTGATTTACACTATATCAGACAGCACAGCAGATGGAATCTTGACTATTTTATTGTCATCTGAACACTACACTTCTGATGCTGTGTAGATACCTGACAGCTTGTTGAGGAGGCAATAAGAAAGCTGTGACAGTGCACCACATGCATTAAGCAGAGTGTGAACAGTAATTTGACTGAGAAGAAATTACTCAGTTTTAACTTTCCAAACACAACTGGTCAAAAGCACATTTTGATTAGTTTGTTTATTGGGGTACACTGATCACAACAAACCATTTGTAGACACAACCGAGGTTTATAAGTTTTGGGTTTGGGGGGGTTGATCCCTCATGTGGCAGTACAGGGGAGCTTGCCTCCTGCAAAAACATTTGCTTTGATCTTTGTGGGTGGGCTGTATAGCCAGTATTTTCTCACTCTGACCGAATATTACTTTTACAAATGATTGCACACCTGTGATCTATCACTCATAGAGGAAGCCATATACCTGTCAGTGTACGAAGCAAGGAGGTGTGATACATGCAAGAGTTATGTCTCATGGTCCCCAAACCATACATCCTGGATCCCAGGTCCCCCCCTTAATCTTAAGTAGCTGAAAGGCACATTATTCATTGATTATGTCTGGGACTGAACAGGAAAGTTGACAACATAAGTGCCTATATACAGTAATAAAACAGGTGGTGATGAAAAGCATAAGAGTTTTCTCATAACAACTGTGGAAGTGAGAAGTTGCACGTAGAAATTGTTAACCCCAAATTTGCAGTTTACACATTGCTTCTAATATTTTCATAAACATGACAATTACTATTTCTCAGCTGAATTATTCTCAAACAGTAACAGCATGTCACATTACTTTAAAATAATGACTTTGACAAAGAGTATTTTACTTTACCGCTGCCTGAAAACGAACAATAGCGATGTACAGATTGTTTTCGTTTTCATTCCTTGTGCGTGACACGAAACAAATGAAGCCAAACATCCAGTCAGTGAGAAATATACAACCAAAGTGCAGCACCTCTTACCTGAGAACAGTCCTGGATTGAAACTAAAACACTACCTTTTGATCAAGAGGTAAATATACTTATCACTGGAGCTGACAATATAGTTTCTTGATGTATTGCATTCTTTAGTACTTATGTTAGAACCTGGTACTTTAGTTCCTGTAAAAGTTACCCAATAAAGTTATATAAACAAATCAAATTCCTTGTAATTCCTAAATCTTAGGCTCTCTATCCTTCTCTCATCCACTAAAATTTTTATTTTTTAATCCCTGCTTCCTTTTTCTAAAACACATTCCCTTCCTCTTTCTGTTCTTTCCATAAAGTCTATTGGGTATTATTTCATTCTTGTAAATATTATTTTATCCCCACTTTTTGACAACTAACATTCCTGCTGTGACACTTGGCCTAGTTGGTCCTATTCAGTTGAGAGCCAGTCATGGGAGACCCTCCTTCAGGCAGTCACCAGGGATTTCTGCCTCATCTTAACTCCCTTATCCCCACTGGAGATGAAAGGCAGCTTCCGCAATACTGGTGACTGATGCCTACTTGTGTCTACATGTGTCCAAATCCTAGCTGAAATCTGCATGTGTTTCTCAGAGTGGATCAAGTGCATAAGTGCATACGTAGCCTTCAGTGTTTCCTGATGTGTTTCCAGACCCCCTGTTAGGAAACAGCAGCAATACAGACTGTCTCACTGTACCCAGGATGGGCAAGCCAACATTAATCAAACACTCCTAGCCTTGCCAGTCAGCTCCACTATTACCCAGTTTATGAAAACATCTGGAGAAATGGGTGCTACAGTTTGGGATTTACCCAGCTAGGCCACAGAGCTGCCCCATTAGGTATTACATTAAGTGACCCAAGGTTCTTCTGCCTTGCTGTGGTTTTATCAGCTCCCAGTGGTAACCACCTACCCCAAATGTTACGTTTTACTCCATTATATGTTTAATATCCCCACTCTCCAGTTACTGAATATACTTTTATATGTTGTTTGCTTGCATTGACCAGGTAAAAGATCAAGTTTATCGTTAATACACTGGCTGCTCATTGTACATGCACGTGTCATTAACGCACAGACATATTCAGTGTAACAATATGCATTCGTTAATACACTGGCTGCTCATTGTATATGCACGTGTCATTAACGCACAGACATATTCACTGTAACAATATGCATTCGTTAATACACTGGCTGCTCATTGTATATGCACGTGTCATTAACGCACAGACATATTCAGTGTAACAATATGCATTCGTTAATACACTGGCTGCTCATTGTATATGCACATGTCATTAACGCACAGACATATTCACTGTAACAATATGCATTCGTTAATACACTGGCTGCTCATTGTATATGCACATGTCGTTAATGCACAGACATAGTCACTGTAACAATATGCATTCATTAATACACTGGCTGCTTATTGTATATGCACGTGTCATTAACGCACAGGCATATTCAGTGTAACAATATGCATTCGTTAATACACTGGCTGCTTATTGTATATGCACGTGTCATTAACGCACAGACATATTCACTGTAACAATATGCATTCATTAATACACTGGCTGCTTATTGTATATGCACATGTCATTAACGCACAGACATATTCAGTGTAACAATATGCATTCGTTAATACACTGGCTGCTCATTGTATATGCAACATATTCACTGTAACAATATGCATTCATTAATACACTGGCTGCTTATTGTATATGCACATGTCATTAACGCACAGACATATTCAGTGTAACAATATGCATTCGTTAATACACTGGCTGCTCATTGTATATGCACGTGTCATTAACGCACAGACATATTCAGTGTAACAATATGCATTCCGCTGCTGCTCTTTTTTTCCCCACTGCCTACCAGTCATCATCCCCCTGTTGACCAGTTGGCTAATTTGTTTCCCCCATAACCAGGGTCAATTTCTGACAAGCATGGGTCATCATTAAGGCAGCCATCAGAGGCGGTTCTACATTTTTCTTTAAGCCCTGCCTTCCCTCGTGCCTGCCTGATATCCCATAGGTGGAACTTGCAATGGGTGTCAGCACTGCACTGACCCTGATTTCCGTTTGACTTTAGCAGAATGTTCTGCCTCCCTACCGGAGGTACTATAAGGTTGCTCCCCCCATCTTCACGAGAGAAAACTATGCATATATGACCCTAGGCACAGGGACGCCTTCTTCTCCTAGGATAGATAACTCCCAAATTCCTTGCTTGTGCTGTCAAGCACTCAACTTGCTAATCAAACTTCATTGGCTAAAGTTAGAGTTTTATCCCTCAATGTCCCTGGTAGAGATGCTGCTCTTGTTTTTACTAACATTATATGTAATAAATGGAGTACAGAAAATCAGTATATAGTTGTTACTACGTAAGTATTGTATTTGTGAATTTCTTTGGTGGTTGCTTGCTTACTATTGACATATGTACTAGCCTTCTGCTTTGTTGCAGTACTCTCTGTGTATTCTTCATTTCTAGATGTAGAAATTCTACTGATATTTTGATTTTTTTTGTAAGTAAACCTTGTGTATATAGAGCTTTTCTTCACAGGCATCAAATATAAATGAAAATCATTGGTCTGTTAAGTAACTTAGAGCTGAACAGTAGAAGATTTATACAAACAATTTGTCTAAAACCTAAACTCGGATATACACTGCTAAGAAACAATCACAGAGTGTAGAGTGGTATGATACCCATAGTTCAGTCAATGTGTTGTGGAGTAACACAGGAAAGGAGGGAGTGTATTAATGTAGATCTTAGTTCGACAAGACTCTGATTTAGGGAATGAGACTGTAGCTTTGATGTGTGGGGGAGGGGGAGCTGTATGTGTGCTGTGTAGGTTTTGCATGACTGCGGCTGGGGCCCTTGTTGGTTTTCTTTGAAGTGCTCCAGTAATCAAGATTAAAGGAACCCAACAGTCCCTCCAAACTCATCTGGTCCTAATTGCAGGTAAAATCAGCTACAGTTTCTCTAAAATAAAGAGAACTGACCCCATCCCCCAGCCAAATGCCTTGGATTTCCATCAAGTCTTGACTTTCATTTGAGAAATACTGAACATTTATATGGGATGCATACAAAACTCAGCACACTGCAACTACATATAACTTTTGCTTCCAGTCTAGCAGCATGCCTTTAATCCATTACGCATGGCTGATTGATTGCTTTATTGATTCATGTTTATTTGTATTTGTTAATTTTGGTAGAACACTGATCCACATGGACCCTTTTCAGACTCAGTACAGGAGCACTGTCTGGATAAGTGGTGTGCTCAGAGTTATACAGCTGGCAAGTAGAAACTGCAGGAATCAAAACCTGCCCAAAAAGAAGTAGCTCATTAGCAGCTCATAGTCTTAATAATCTAAACTACTCGCCAGACCTCGTGCCTGTATGTGGTAAAGTGCATGAAACAGTGTTCATAGCCTTCATGATCTACACTACCTGCCAGACCTTATGGCTATAGGTTGCCAAGCGCATGAAACATCTTGTGGAAGGCTTTCCTGATGCTGATGTGTGCCACCCCTACATTATTTTTTTTTCACTTTTAAATTCTTTAGTGACAGTACAAAATATACAGTGATACTAGAATGAAAAAGCTGCTACTTGCATTGTTTATTTTCTGTTTGATTACTAGGTAGATAGCTTTGTTTCTGTTGGTATTTATGGTTTCTGAGACACTAAGTAGAGCTGCTGTTGTATTGTGGTGTGATTGAAAGCCATGTTGTGTGTGGGGGAGGGGGTAGTTTTCTGTTTATGAGATAAGTTACTGACACCAGGTATCTGTCTCACTGAGACAGATACCTGGTGTCAAAACCATGGCCTCAAGCTAAATACCAAAAAGTGCATAGTCATCCCCTTTGGAAAAAACAAAGTACCCACAAACTACCACACAGACTGTAGCCCCCTAAATACGGAAGACGTAATAAGGGATCTGGGGGATCCATGTAGACAGTGACCTCTTCTTTGATAATCACATTGCCAAATTGGTTAGAAAATCCTTCTATGTGGCCCACCTAATCACAAAAGGGTTTGCATCCAGATCGAAAGAGGTCATTGGGCCCCTCTACACATCACTCATCAGTCCCATTATAGAGTACAATGCCCCATTTGGGATGTACCTTACAAGACACCTGCAACAACTGGAAAGACCACAGAAGTACCTCACCAAGAGGATCACTGGCCTCAAGCAGATGCCCTATGCAGCTCGACTGAAGAAACTCCAGCTGTACTCTGTTGCATACCGCCTACTCAGAGGTGATCTCTGCCTGACATACAAGGCCATGTCCAACCCAGAATTGATGGACATGCTCCACCTAAAGAAAACCATATCCACTCAAGCCACACGCTCCAGGGATCTAAACCTTACCACAACAATAAATAGGACGTGCTGGAGGGATAGATTCCTGTCCCAGAGACTTCCCATGCTCTGGAACAAGATTCCAACCTACATAAGGCAGAGCTCCTCACTAACCCTCTTCAAGAGAAACCTTGACGAGTGGATGGGAAACAGAAAGTTTACCCCAGGGATCACTTCAATGGCTCTGCTGGACAGAGGCACAGGGAACTAATCTAAGGGGGTGGCGAAAGCCGACACATTCCAGCTAGGCTTATAAATGTCTTCGGGCAGATAGCCTAGTACCTACCTATGAACCTATGAACCTATAAGTTAGGAGTTGGGAGTGCATGAATCTTTCTAGGATTTGGGAAAGAAGGAAGAGAATTGCACTGCGGTGGTAGTTGGAATGGTCTGTGGCTGATCCACGTTTGTGAAGTGGTATAGTATGTGATTTTTTGCAGACACTGGGTACATAGTTTTCTGTAATAGATCTATTTATGAGTATTGAGATGGGGTATGCCAAGACATCGGCAGCTATCTTAAAGTATTTGAGTGGAAGTATGTCAGTAGCTGGTGCAGTGATTTTCAGTTGAGGTAGGTATTTGGTGGAAAGAAAAGAGAGGGTATTGTGAGTATTGTTGGTGGGGACAGAGAGATCGGAGGGTAGATTAGACTCTAGTATAGTGTGGACAGATTGAATGAAGTGTGTGTTGAATTGGGTGGCTTTGGGTGGCTATGGGGTCTGTGTCATTGTTTGTGGTAGGAGATGGGGTATAGTAGGTTTTTATGGTTGTCCAGAATTGCGGAGGATTGCTTGTTATCACTCTGAATGATCCAGCAAATGAAGCTTATAGAAACACATACAACCCAAGAGGTGATTAATCACGTTTACATCATACAACAGTTCTCTTCTCTCTTACTCTGTCTCCCTATATATTTATATATATATATATATATATATATATATATATATATATATATATATATATATATATATATGTGTGTGTGTGTGTGTGTGTGTGTATGTGTGTGTGTGTGTGTGTGTGTGTGTGTGTGTGTGTGTGTGTATATATATATATATATATATATATATATATATATCTATGGGTCTATGTTAAAACATCGAAAGTGCAGTTCATCGAACTGCACTTTCACTAACCCATTTTAGCGAAAGTGCATAACATCGAACATGCACTTTCGCTAAAGTAAACAAAACAAAATTAAACAATACACACAAAAAAATGTAAAAACTACTATGCAGCCCCCCCTGCACCCCCATGTGGGGGGCTGTACCCCCCACACCCCCTCTACTTTAATATTCTAACTCCGAGATCGCACTACAGTGGGGAAAGGGAATATTCCCTTATCCCCACTGTACTGCGATCTCCACAAAAGATTTGTTAGTTGTACATCAACAGAATATGTTGATGTATAACATGCAAACTGCATGTTTTTTCATTTTTTACTTTGTTTTAGTGAAAGTGCGTATTCAATGTTATGCACTTTCGCTAAAGTTAGTTCGTCAAAGTGCATTTCAATTTACTGTACTTTCGACTTTCTGACAAGGACCCATATATATATATATATATATATATATATATAATGTACACACAGACACACACACACACACACACACACACACACACATATATATACATACATACATATACATACAGATATATATGTATACACATATGGATATGTATATATAGGTAGATATAGAAAGTGTATTGTTGTCAAATGAACACAGGAATGTATCAAGCCTGCATCTTTTATGCTATATCATTTATAGAACTTCTATCTCAGGGCTTCCACAGAAAATGGACCCCATCCACATGGACAGCCCTATCAACAGTTAATTTAGTCAAACTGTAAATAAGTACACAAATACTCTTTGCATTTTGATACTCGTAGTTAATCATTTTATAAGTAATATCCACATTACTTTCACAATTACAGCTTCAAAAAGCTTATTTACTGTGTGATAGCCCTACTTTAGTAACCATTGTTAAACATTCATAAAATGTGATTTACGTATTCACATGATAAATAACTTGGATACAATAATTTGCAAGAACTAAACCACACTCATGATGTTTGATAAGAAAGTGACTTGATTCTCCCTTTAAGGTTATATCTTTTTGGTCTGGTTGTTACTTATAGCACTCTGCTTTGTTTTCCTTTACCCTGTGTCATTATGTTTTTTATATTGCACTAGTGATGCGTTTATTTTGTGATTTCTGTGTATAGGTAATTGTTGAAGATTGTGTGTTTTGCTTGCTATTAGCTTTTATTTTGCTTGTATTGTGAGAGAGATTATAAACTTTGTCTTGGAACTGATATTGCATATTCCACGTATAAAGGAACAATATTTCTGAGGTCTCTCTGTACTCTGATCTGATTTATTGTTAGTCTTGCTAGGGTTGCTGTATTGTTGGACTGAGATCAGTGGAGTTCATGAAATTAAATGATTTGTATTTTATATGCAGATGGGAACAGTAACCATAATATAACTGTTTGTGGATAAGATTGCTCTGTTCTAGTGGCTGTCAACTAATACTTCAGGTTAAATATAGTGGAGTTTTCTCTGGTTGTCTAAATTTATAAATTTGTTTTATTCCATGTAGTCCAGAGTTGGCAGAGGTCCCATCTTTAACTTCTAATTTAAGGTCCAGTTTGATTGAATGGAGAAGCCAGTCAGTAAGGTCAATGAAGGGTTGTCTTGCCCATGACTGAGATGTATGTCTCAAGAAAAGGTTTAGAGGTACAATTGTTTTAAACTGTTCTAATTTAGGTGAGAAATAAGACAGATGCATCAGCTTTGACCTTGGAGGCTGTGTTGTATGCTGTTTGATGACAGTGATGAACTGTGAAAGAGGGGTGGCCTACGGTCTACCTGTGTTAATGATAAATAATGAAGAGTTACCGAGAAGGATGAAGGCAGGGAAAGTTACGTAGTAGGAAGATGATAGAAATACATTAACAAAGTGATCAGAATATTAGGGAGGTTAGCAGATCCAAGGTAGAGGGAATTAGGGAATATAGACACTGCACATGGATGAAATTGTGCTGAAATTCCAGTATTTGGGGCTTTCTTTAAGAGTGACAGTTGCATGGTGGGGGGATGAGACAGAGACAAAAAGTGCAAGCAGATGGAAGGTAGAAGGGGGAAGGTAAGTTTAAGGAGTTAGTAGTGGGCATAGTGGCAGAAGGAGAGTGTGATCAGTATGGTCAGTAAAGAAATATAAGCACTGGAAAGGGTGTGTGAAGCTGGCCAGTATTACAAATGGGTCACTCAGATGCAGGTTTAAGCACACTTTGATGCCTTAGGTGTTTAACTAGATAGTAAATTAAACTCTGTATTGTAGACTAAGGCTAACAGATCATTCCCTTTCCTTTTGTGACTGAACCGTAATTAATTAACTAAACATTTAAGCTGCAGTGAAAATGCTGTTGTCTGTGCAGATACCATAGGACATATGGATGGGGAGAGTGAGTGAGCTGGAGAGGAGTGGAGAATCTAGAAGAGCAAGTGAGATGAGGAGTTGTAAAATAGTGAGAACAGTGCGGAAGGGGTGTGGACCTTAAAATAGTGCACACTGGTGAGGTTCAAACTCTAAATGAACTGAGATAAAATATATTTTGTCCCACCAACACATTTGGTAGCTGTACAGAATCAGAACTAGTGTGGCTATTGAAAACATAAGTATAAACTACCATTTTTAATTTGTCACTAAGTGGTGAAACAAACATGAGCTATGATTAAAGATTACCCCCTCCAAAAATACAAAATAAATAATAATTGAAACACTTTTATTTATTTAACTTAAAATGCACCCCTATAGCACAGTAAATTACTTAAAAATGTAATATGTAGTGAAGACACTAGCATAAAAAAAACTGCATTCCCATAATGCACTGAAAATGCGTCAACATATTCAAGGGGCACACACAGTACATCAGATGGCCATCCTGTGTGACTTGCATTATCACAGAGAGCTGAATGGAGTATGGAGTATGAATTATAAAGTGGCATTGTTTTAAAATTGGCAAAGCATTTCTTTTTTTTGTTTGTTTGTTTTTAATAATGCCATTGTGTAATAGCTGTAGACTGTGGTAGGGTTGTGGTTAATCTGTTTTTAGCCTTGCAGGTGGGGACACTAGTTTACTCACTTGATCTGTACCCTCATGATCAAACAACAATTCTCAATGAGGGTAAAGTATTACTCACCCACATATTGCAGAGGTATTTTGCATTAATGTTCATACATTACTAACAAATGTGCACATTTATTTTTAAGAAAAAGAATGTGTTCAGATGTGGTACAGCTTTGCAGTTCATGTGGATGTACATAAAACTGTTTCAGTAACTTTTCTTCAGTAGGAACTTTGATTCTTTACTTGTTCTAACAGGAGTACTATACACTAAGCTGACATAAAAAATCAACATATGCCAATTAAAGTGTTATGTGGATTGAACTGGCTGCTGGTGACTTGGGTTCACTTCATTTTATGGGTAAAAGAGGAGCCAAGCAGGGGTGTTGGATGATGTCAATAGTAGCCTGTCCCCACATCTCAGAAGGAAGGAAAGAGTAGGAACCTTCCATTGCAAGGATGATCTGTGGCAGTAGTCACTGGTCAGCTGGCCTGGAGGTAGGTGCATGCACATGATGCTGGGCCTAATTCTGCCTTAGACCATTCCCATACAAAGTACAAATCTGTCTGGGTAGCATGACAGCAAGTGATATAGTAAATAACCAATAATACCTCACTTCTTTGGACAGATACATGCTGGTGAAGACACTTGAGGCTTCTGTCATATAATTCTGATGATGGCATATCCCTATGTCACTATGTCAGAAGTGGTGAAGGGGAACAATTTAGGGAACTGACAGGAAGGTAGGAAAGTATGAGTTGTGAAGGAGGAGGAGGATTAAGAATGCCACACAGAAGAGAAGAGAAAATAGATAAAGAAATAACCACGTAAAGTTTAAGAAAAGGAATAACCGTGTACAGTTTAAGGACTTGAACTTGTACAGTAAACAAAGTCGTAAGTTCAAACAACTACTGTTAAGTATCAATTTGTGTACAACACAGATTTATTAAAAAATCTAGAGTAAATGAAAGAGTGAGTCTACTTGGCTTGTAGTTCAAAACAAAAACAAAGAGAAACTTGGTTACCTTCTACCAACTATTTATTGTCCTGTATAATCCTGTCATGAAGAAATGGACTGCCTTTTAGAAGTGCCAGACTGTAGCCCTTAACCAGGTCCTGATTCTAGCTTCTGTAATCCAAGTTGTATTTTCCAGGTACATTCTACAAATAAGCACTCATTGGGCTGTCACATTCCATAGCTCAAGGGTCTTTTAGGTAAACTCCTGCTCAAAAGAATGCAGTGAGGAATTAACTTTCTGTCTTATAGGGACAGGCTGAGTCTTTGTGTACAACATAATTGACAATCAGTACCTTATTTTCCTGTTGAAAACAGTGGAGACTTCTCATTCCCAAGATACATTAAAATTCACACACTCTTTTCAAGCTCAACATGTCATAATTTCTACAGCTGCAGTTTATTATTGCACCTAGTTTGTTGTTTTTTAACATTACTAATTATAATTTGGTAAGGTTGTCTTATCAGGAATACTGGGGTCATGTCAGTTTGCCAAGAACTATTGCTCTGAATCCTAAACCACTATGATTAACTAACTAAGCAATCAAATACTAAATGCCACCACGACAATAAACCGTTTTGAAATTTAATTATAGTTAGTCTGATACAATTTATGGAGGTATTTTGCACTTTCACACTAATATTCTTTAATATTTTTACTTCAAGTTCACATACCATTGGGAGATGGACAGAAAAATATTTTTTATTCCAACAGTTGTTTGACCTTGAAGTTAGTATATAAAAGTGTTCAGGATAAGAATGTAACAGCAGGATGACTACAGCTTTGGGGAGTCCCATTCCCATGAAATGGCTCCTCTGAAAAATACATTCTGCAACCTTGAATCTGCCTGTTTCCCCACACCGTTGTGTGACTGTGGAGTTAAGAAGTGTGGATTATCACCTATTATACAATTCCTCCTCTAAAACGTGCACGCTGATTGGCCAGCCCAACCAGCGTGTCCATTGTAAATCCCTCAATATACTAACGGAAAAAGGTCCGGTCGCCCAGACTTTTTCCGTTAGTATAAAACACTGTCTCGCTATGTTAAAAGAGTTTAACATAGCAACACAGGTTTAAAAAAAGCAACGCAGATCTCCGTTGCTTTTTTTAAAGCTGTCTCGCTATGTTAAACTTCTTTAACATAGTGACACAGTGTGTAAAAAGCAACGGAGATCTCCGTTGCTTATTTTAAAGCTGTCTCGCTATGTTAAACCCATTTAACATAGCGAGACAGTAAAAAGCAACGGAGATCTTGCGTTCTCCGTTGCTTTTGCCCACAGCTCTGATGTACTGCTTCGCCCTCGGGACCAAACCACGCCAACCGTGGGTAAATCCAGCATTACCCACACCCAGGCGTGGGTTATTGCTATAATGTGGTGTAGGGGGTGGGGAGCTTGCCACCGTGTAAAAAAGCTTTAGTTTTGACTTGTTGAAGGTGGTTTTCAGCTTCAGTTTTCCTTTGATGAAAGTGGATTTCAGCTGAATCATTTCAGAGGAATGGGACTTGGTGAAACTGACACTAGTGGGGTTACAGGAATCCGGCCTTCATATGTGCAGTGCAGGAGATCTTGCCTTGCTGCAAGCTATGCCTCAGTTTTTACACTGTGCATAATATGAAATGTAGAAATCGATTTATGTTTTCCTACTTTCTCTAGAATGCATACTGACATGCATGTTTTGCATGTGAAATATGACCATGTTTTCTTTATATTATGTTATACAAAGAAGTTCACTTTAATGCTTGTGCAATGAATGGGTATATTTTTCCACCATTGTAAACAAATAATATGTGATGGACATGGGCTACTATGGTCTCTCAATCTGCATTACTGACCATCAGAAAATATGTGAAAGTATGGGCTTTAAATGTGCACTGTTGGGATAAAGAAACATGTAAAGAGTTAATTGGATTTAAGGGCACAGAGTAAATCTGCAAACTTGCCTCCAGTACTAGCCAATACATTTGAAACTCAGATAAAGCTTTACTTTGGCCATCTGCAGAACAGCGCTAAAATCCCTGGTTCCCTAGGATCTTACCCACCTTTGTCTTAGGCCAATGCCTTCCAATGCTGCCTTACCAACTTTAATTGAAACTTGCCCAAGATTAGTTTGCGAGTGTACACACACAGACACACAGAGATGCGCACGGGCACGCAGACACACACACACACACACACACACACACACACACACACACACACACACACACACACATGTGCAAGCACTGTTTTCCAACAGGGATTAATGATTTCTCTTCAGCACCAACAATATTTGTACAGTTTACATTTTACATAATGCAAGATTTAGTGGAAGCAACAGTAATCAGTTTTGTAAAAAAAAAAAAAAAAACTAAATACATATAAGTCCACTTAACATAACTATCTACCATTCCCCATTTTCATTACATGTTTTACTAAAAGACAATTGCAAGTTTACTCAGCCTCTTACACTTTGTATAAGCTTTGGCCGGCTAACATCTTCCTGAAATCAGCTGAACGTATAAGTGAATTTAAGTAAACTTTTATCTGCTCTTTTGCATATAGTACTGTATTTAATTTATTTATTTGTGTTTTTCACTGAATATTAACTCAACTGAAGTTGTGGCTGTCTCTCTACAGAGTACTTTTTAGAATTTCTGCATAGCCATTGATAGCAGTGGGGGTAGTTTCAGCTCATCACTAACATCCTGTCTTGCCTTATATAAGTGGTACATTTTTAGTTATCTCTGCTTAATATCAGAGCTTTGGCCGAATAACATCTACCTGAAATCAGCTGGACGTATAAGTGAATTTAAGTACACTTTTATCTGCTGTTTTGCATATAGTACTGAATTTATTTATTTGTGTTTTTCACTGAATATTAACTCAACTGAAGTTGTGGCTGTCTCTCTACAGAGTACTTTTTAGAATTTTTGTGTAGCCATTGATAGCAGTGGGGGTAGTTTCAGCTCATCACTGACATCCTGTCTTGCCTTATATAAGTGGTATTTTGAGTTATCTCTGCTTAATATCAGAGTTTTGGCCAGATAACATCTACCTGAAATCAGCTGGACATATAAGTGAATTTAAGTACACATTTATCTGCTCTTTTGCATATAGTACTGTATTTAATTTATTTATTTGTGTTTTTCACTGAATATTAACTCTACTGAAGTTGTGGCTGTCTCTCTACAGTTAATTTCCCACCCACCCTCCTTGTTCTTGTTTTGGTATTAATGTTGGTGGCTTTGAAATTGCCCGCCCCTCTTGTAGATTTGTATTTGGATACTCCTTCTGGGCCCATCTCATTTGCTCACTCAACTGAGTGCAGTGAGATCATATTCTGATTTCAGGCACTTCTACTGTGTACAAAGAGATCATTTGGGAAAGAAATCCTGTTCTGTTCCTTCCCTCAAAAAAAAAAAAAATATATATATATATATATATATATATATATATATCAATCATTAATCTGCTCTTACTGTACCTGTCTTAGTTGCTCTTCTGCGTGCTGTTATCTGTTCAGTCTCTGTTACTCTGCACTTATTACTGCTTGTTAGTAGCCTTCTAATTTACTTCCTTCTGCACTTGTTTTTTAGTCATTTGTTAATTTAATTACATTTATTTGAACTGTATTTGCTGTAGTGTTGCTACATGCTCGGGTGTGCTGGCCTGCACTACAATTTAAATTGTATTTACTGCTGTTTTAGCTGCTTTTCTGTAACAAAAAAAATGCTAAGCTTGTTTCCTGCCTTTCCTGTAACTAGTCAAGTCCAGATACAAACTTGCTGTATCCAGGACTATTGGTAAGCTTCTGAGCCCCCCCAAGCCTTTCTGTGTTGGAGGGAAGCTGTCTAGCTTATCAGTGGGAGTGGTAATCACTAGGTAGCCTATCTACCATGGGAAGAGTGGGTTTTGGCCCTGAAATTATAGTTAATTGGCCGTTTGGGAAGCTTTTCCATCTCTTTCAACCTTCTGATTTAAAAGCCTGTGTTTGCACTTGTTTCCTGCCTTTCCTGTTACTAGTCTAGTCCAGGTACAGATTTTCTGTATCCAGGACTCTTTGTAAGCTTCTGGGCCCCCCAAGCCTTTCCGTGTTGGAGGGAAGCCTTCTAGCTTATCAGTGGGAGTGGTAAGCATCAGGTAGCCTATCTACCACAAGAGGAGTGGTACCTGGCCCAGAAATTGTAGCTATTGGCTGTTTGAGCAGACTTTTCCATCTCTTTCAACTTTCTGGTTTGAAAGCTGCACTTGTGCCTGTTTCCTGCCTTTCCTATAACTAGCCTAGTCCGGTTACAGAGTTGCTGTATCCAAGACTCTTTGTAAGCTTCTGAGCCCCCCAAGCCTTTCCGTGTTGGAGGGAAGCCTTCTAGCTTATCATTGGGAGTGGTAAGCACTAGGTAGCCTATCCTCCATGGGATGAGTGAGTTTTGGCCCAGAAATTGTAGTTTATTTGGCCATTTGGGCAGTTTTCCATCTCTTTCAACTTGCTGGCTTAAAAGCCTATGTTTGTACTTGTTCCCCACCTTTCCTGTAACTAGTGTAGTCCAGGTACAGATTTGCTGTATTCCAGGACTCTTTGTAAGCTTCTGAGCCTCCCAAGCCTTTCTGTGTTGGAGGGAAGCCTTCTAGCTTATCAGTGGGAGTGGTAAGCATTAGGCAACCTATCTACCACAAGAGGAGTGGTTCCTGGCCCAGAAATTGTAGCTACTGACT
Source organism: Protopterus annectens (assembly GCF_019279795.1). Taxonomy (NCBI): domain Eukaryota; kingdom Metazoa; phylum Chordata; order Ceratodontiformes; family Protopteridae; genus Protopterus; species Protopterus annectens. The sequence goes on from NC_056737.1 coordinate 302,488,465, forward strand.
GTTTGGGCATTTTTTTCCATCTCTTTCAAAGTTCTGGATTAAAAGCCGCACTTGCACTTTTTTCCCACCTTTCCTGTAACTAGTCTAGTCCAGATACAGAGTTGCTGTATCCAGGACTGTTGGTAAGCTTCTGAGCCCCACAAGCCTTTATGTGTTGGAGGAAAGCCTTCTAGCTTATCAGTGGGAGTGGTTAGCACTAGGTAGCCTGTCTCCCATGAGAGGAGAGGTTCTTGGCCCAGAAATTGTAGTTTATTGACCATTTGGACAGTTTGTCCGTCTCTTTCAACTTTTTGGTTTAAAAAACCACATCTGCGCTTGTTTCCCATCTTTCCTGTAACTGACCTACTGGGTAGCACTAGAAAGCCTTAAACTGATATAAGCCTTCTAGCTTAGGAGAGAAACTTTGGAGTGATTAAGTATCAGTTTTCTGTACTTTCTTGCTGTACTTAACTGTTTTCTGCCTAAATGCAGATTTTGCAGCGTTTATTGTGATTTAAAAGCTTGTTTTTTTCACATATTGTAATTATTTGACTGCATTTTTAAAAAGATGTTTTTTGTTTAAATAATTTGTTTAACTGTTGTAGGCTACACACTAAAGTGTGACAGCCTTTTCTGATTGTTTATAGTCGTTTAAACCTGTTTTAAGTGTATTTTTTACTGTGTTTGTCTTATCTTTTCAAAAAAACAAAAAAAAAATTCCTTATTTCCCGCCTTTCTAAGCTAGTATAGTCCAGTTTTCAGGCTAGTGCTGAATTCAGGGCTGTGATACTAGTTTCTGAGTTGCCCATACCTTACTTGGATAGAAGGAAGTTTCTCTGTTCACCTGTGAGAGAGGGGAGCTTTGAGCAACCTATCTGTCCCTGGAGGAGTGGTTCCAGCCCAGAAGTTAGTAGTTTATTGGCCATTTTGGGCTAAATTCTATCTCTTTAATTTTCCCACTATAAAAACTGTGTTTGCACGGTTTTGCGCACTGGGCAGTGTCGGTTAGCTACGGTTAAATTATTCCCGGCTAAACTAAGTCTCCTCTTCAGTTTTGCTCTTGAAACTAGTCTAACCCTCAACCTAAGCACTCAAAAAGAATCTTACAGCCCAGCACTTGCTCAGACCTAATAGCAAGCACTAATGTACCCTGACACTGATTGCACAGCAGGGCAAGGCTCTTTATTCACCCCTCACCAACCAAGCGACTAAGCAGCACATCCTACTATTCAGGCATGACCAAAGGGCAACTTCAGCTGCACTCTCCAGTCCACCTGGTGAATCTGGGTACCCTGAGGCAATGTTACAACTGCCTCATGTACACAGACAACCCACTCCTCCTACCACAAAACACTAACATATGCGAGAGATGCAATTATACAGCCAAACTGGAAGCTAAGCTGTCTCCACCCAAGACTGGAACAGACAGTCAAGAGGAGAAGGTTAACACTTGCACCACAACTCCAGCCGCACACAGACCTACTAAAACAGCACTGGCAGAAAATACACATAAATACACAAAATCATACTCGGAGGCTGTAAATAAAAACCTGCAAAAGCATCAGAGACCTCCAAAGCAGACACCCAAACAATCTGCACTTCCCGTCACAAACCAGACAACACATAAAACACAAAATCAGTGTGCCGCACAATCACAGCCCGTAAGGTGAAATAACATACCTAACACACTAGTAATAGGTGACTCTATAGTCAGGCACACTGACGTCCTACTCACTAGGCTGGACAAGCAGAAGGTTACTGTTAGCTGCCTGTCGGGAGCCAGAATCCGCCACATAACACAAGCACCCAGGTCACTTCAGAACAAGTACAAAAATGACTCTGTCATTGTTCATGTTGGTGTGAATGACCTGAGATGTACCTCCCTGGACTATATGAAAAGAGACATGGAAGAGCTCTCTGATCATGTAGCCCAGGCTGGTATGACCCTGACCCAGAGTAGCATCCTGCCCTCACCAAGAATGATACCTCAGTATAAAGAAAAAATTATCAATTTCAACAATTGACTAAGCTTCTGGTGTCATTCAAAGGGGATCCAGTGTCTGTCAGCCTGGCATGACATGCTTGACAAGCAGCGTTGCTTTGCAAGAGATGGCTTGCACCTGTCACCCCTAGGCTTTTGACTACTGGCCAAGGCTCTTGCTGCCCCCATAGTGCCTTTTTTAGGCAAGGCTCAAAAGTCAAACCCACCTCCGTAAACAGCACAATTAACAAAAAACTGAGGGTTATGCTACTCAACACCAGGAGTTTAAATCTCAAAATGCACGAGCTCGAAGCACTCCTCAGTATGGAGAACGTCGACATCTGTGCAGTAACTGAAACCTGGTTCAAGGCACCCCAGCACTACCGGGCTACAACTCATACCACACGTTTTGGCCACAGAACACGGGGTGTATCCATATTCATCAAGGATACCTACACCTCCAGGCTAGCGGTGCAGCATGATACCTCAAAGATCATCCATGTGCAACTAACACCGGGAAAATCTGCAATGCAAATTGTGGCCTGCTACAGATCACCCCCCATGACCCAGGACCACCTCTCTACCTTTCTGGAGACACTGGAAAACATGAAAGTCCTACCAAACACCCTGATATTGGGCGATTAAATTACCCTACCATTCACTGGGAAAACTACTTGAGTACAAATTCCCAGGCCCAGTGCTTCCTGGAATTCATCAAGTCAAACGCCCTGGATCAGCTGGTAAACCCCTACCAGAGGTGAAAACATATTGGACCTGGTCATCACCAACATGTGTGACAGGTGTTCAACACCATAGGTCAACCCGTCACTGGTTAGATCAGACCATAAACTAATCACTCTGGATGTCTACACCCCACCACCACCTCCAACTAAGGAAGCCACAGTAAAAAACTTTTCTAAAGCAAACTTCACCTTACTTAAGACAGAGGTAATAAGTTTCACAGCCCCCACGCTAAAGGATAACACTGCCCAAGATGCAGAAACCTTTACAAATGCACTCTACAGGGATGTGCCATCCCTAGCAAAACCAAGACTCACTCCTCTAAGAGAAGGAAACCAGTTTGGTGGACCCCTGCAATAAACAGGCTATACAATAGAAGGAGGAAATTAGTTCAGAAAAAAAGCAAATCCCAAGAAGGAAAGACATCCCTGATCAGTATCAGTAAGAAAATGAGGTCCCTCATGAAATCATCCAAGGCTAACTTTGAAAGAAAAATAGCCAAGGATTTAAAAGATAACCACAAAGCCTTCTTTAGCTATGTCAAGAATCTAAGTGGCAATTCGCAGATATGCACTGAGCTAGTGCAAAATAGCACAAAATGCATGAACCTACTGATATTGCCAACATCCTGGCAGATAGATTCAGTGCAAACTTCACCCCCCTCTCACCTCCGAAAGGGTCCACAACAATACCGGAAAAGTGTAGTGTCCCAAAAATTACAGATGCACAGGTGAAAACAGCCCTTTCAAAAGCCAAAATCACAGCATCAATGGGACCAGATGGTGTCCAGGCGTCTTGCACGAACTACAGAATGAACTAACCCCCCACCTAAACACACTGTTCAGACAGCCTCTCCACAGGCTATGTGCCCATAGAATGGCGCACAGCAACAGTTATTCCTCTCCACAAAGGAGGGGCCACAACTGACCCTGGTAACTTTTGCCCCATAAGCCTGACTAGCCTGGTCTGCAAGGCTATGGAGCTCATCATTATGGAACTCATTAACAAAGACATTGGGAACCTCCAAACACTTGACCCGACCCAGTTCAGCTTTGTTAAGGGCAGATAATGCCTACTAAACCTGGTTGACTTCTTCAAGACAGTCACCAAGGCCATAGATGAGGGAATGGTTGTTCACACAGCCTACCTTGACCTTGCCAAGGCTTTTGACACCATTCCCCACTTGGGTATTACAGAACTCACCAGCCTGAACATAAACCCCTACATCACGAGATGTGTTGCCAACTGGCTTACAGACAGAACTCACACGGTAAGAATAGCCGGCTCCAGATCTGACTCTAAACCAGTCAAAAGTGGTGTCCTGCAAGGCTTGGTCCTGGGACCCCTACTGTTCAGCATATAGGTTGATAGGTTCATAGGTAGGTACTAGGCTATCGGCCCAAGGGCCTATGTAAGCCTAGCCAGCAAGGTACCATAGCTTATGCCACCCAAGAAAGCTATTTTCCTGTGCCACTGTCCAACAGAGACACAGAAGTGATCCCTGGAGTGTATTTCTTATTTTCCATCCACTCATCAAGATTTTTCTTAAAGAGTGCTAATGAAGAACTTTGCTTGACATAGATGGGTAGCTTGTTCCAGAGTATAGGAAGTCTTTGGGACAGGAATCTATCCCTCCAGCATGTCCTGTTTATTGTGGTGACAAGGTTTATGTCCCTAGAGCATGTAGCTTGGAGGGATTGGGATTTCTTCAAGTGTAGCATGTCCAACAGCTCTGGGTTTGACATAGCTTTATATGTTAGGCAGAGATCACCTCAGAGTAGGAGATATGCTACGGAGTAAAGCTGGAGTTTTTTGAGGTGGTCAATGTAGGGCATTTGTTTGAGGCCAGTAATCCTCTTTGTGAGGTACTTCTGTGGCCTTTCCAGCTGCTGCAGATGTCTTGTGAGGTACATTCCAAAAGGGGCGTTATACTCTGTAGTGGGTCTAATGACTGACAAGTAGAGGGGACCAATGACCTCTTTTTTCCTGGATGAGAACCCTTTTATGATGAGGTGTGCCACGTAGAAGGACTTTCTGACTACTGTGGTGATGTGACTATCAAAGGAGAGACTACTGTCCACCTGGATCCCAAGGTCTCTTATCACGCATTCAGTGTTAAGTAGATTGCTGCCTATGTGGTAGTTCATGGGTACAGAGTTTTTACCAAAGGGGATGACAGTGCACCTTTTGGCACTGAGCTTGAGGCTATGGCTCTGACACCAGGCATCTGTCTCATTGAGGCCCTTCTGTAGGATGTCCACATCATTTGGGGACTTGACTATGGTTCCTAGTTTGCAGTCATCTGTTAACTTCATCAGCCAGAGGCCTTCTCCTGTACTTCAGAGAAGTAGATACCAAACAGGAGAGGTCCCAGGAAGGAACCCTGTGGCACTCCACTTGTCAATGCCTTGAGGTCAGATTTGGAGTCTGCAACTTTTACAGTGTGTGATCTGTCACTGAGCCAGTTAGCAACCCATCTTGTGACGTAGGGATTTATACCTAATTTAGTGAGTTTAGCTATAATTCCAGAATGGGGGATGGTGTTGAAAGCCTTGGCGAGGTCAAGATAGGCTGTGTGAACCACCTTACCCTCATCCACGGCTTTGGTGACTGCCTCAAAGAAGTCGATCAGGTTCAGGAGTCATGATCTGCCTTTCACAAACCCGAACTGGGTGGGATCCAGAGTTTGGAGGTTACCAATATCTTTGTTTATGAGTTCCATGATGATACGTTCCATGGCCTTGCAGACCAGGCTCATCAGGCTAATAGGTCGATAGTTCCCAGGATCAGTGGTGGTTCCCCTTTGTGGAATGGGATAACTGTTGCTGTGCGCCATTCAGTGGGCACAAAGCCTGATGCGAGGCTATTATTGAACATGGTGCTTAAGTGGGGAGCCAGTTCGTTCTGAAGTTTGTGTAAAATGCAGCCTGGGATGTTGTCCGGTCCCATGGATGCTGTGTTTTTGGCTTTAGAGAGTGCAGCTTTTACCTGCATAGTTGTGATTACAGGGACTCTGCATTCTTCCTGTATAGATATGGGCCCTTTAGGGGGTGAGGGGGGGGAGTTAGGACTGAACCGATCTGCTAGGATGTTGGCAATATCAGTTGGTTCAGTAATTTTTGTGCCTTTGTGCTGTAACTCAGTGCAGATCTGGGTGTTGCCATCTAGATTCTTGACATAGTTATAGAATGCTTTGTGGTTGTCCTTGGATTTAGTGGTGATTTTGTTTCCGTAGCTAGCTTTGGAGGATCTTATAAGGGATCTCAGCTTCTTACTGAGGCTGACCAGGGAGCTTCTCCACTCGTGGGATTTTACTCTCTTTTGCAACAGTTTCTTCCTTCTGTTGTACAGTTTGTTTATGGCAGGGGACAGAGGATAGTGTCTTGGTTCTGTTTGGGATAGCACGATCCATGCACTTGTGTAAGTGCTTATAGAGTGCATTTGTGTAGGATTCAGCAGTTGTAACTGTATTGTCCATCTGCATGGGTGTCATGAAGTTCACTACTTCTGTCTTAAGAAGCATGAAGTTGGCTTTGGAGAAATGTTTTACTGTGGTTTCCTTAATGGGGGTTGGGGTGGGATGTGGATATCAAGGGTGATAAGCTTATGGTCGGATCGGACCAACGAGGAGTTGACTTCAGGTGTGGAACACCGGTCACTCATGTTGGTAATGACTAGGTCTAGGATATTGTTGCCCCTGGTGGGGGTGTGGATAAGTTGATCTAGGGCATTGGAGTTTATGAATTCCAGAAAGCGTTGAGCTAAGGAGTTGGTACATGAGTACTTTTCCCAGTTAATGGTGGGGTAGTTGAAGTCGCCCATTATTAGGATGTTTGGTTGAACCCTAATATTTTCCAGTACATCAAGAAAAGAGGAGTGGGAATCCTGGGACAGGGTGGGGGATCTGTAGCAAGCTACAATTTGGATTGCAGTTTTGCCCAGAGTTAGTTGCACATGGATAACCTCGGATGCATTATGCTGAGCAACTAGCCTGGAGGTGTGGATATCCTTAATGAATATGGACACACCTCCACCTTTGGTGTTTCGGTCCAGGTTACATGGCCGAAAAGTGTGGTATGAGTTATAGCCTGGTAGTGCAGGGGTGCTCTCTGGAGCCTTGAACCAGGTCTCAGTTACTGCACAGATATCGATGTTCTCCATTTTAAGGAGTGCCTCGAGTGAGTGCATTTTGAGATTTAGACTTCTAGCATTGAGTAGCATTACCTTTAGTTTTTGTTTGCCTGTTCCTGTTATGGTGGTGAATTTGTTATCTGAACCCTGCATAAAAAAGGCACTATAGGGGCAGCAAGAGCCTTAGCCAGTATCCGGAATCCCAGGGGTGACAGGTGCAGGCCATCTGTGGCAAAGCATCGTGGTCTGTCGACCATGTCATCCCAAGCAGACAGATACTGGATCCCCTTAGAATGACACCAGAATCTTAACCAATTTGTTGAAGTCAATCATTTTGTCCTTGTACTGCGGTATCATTCTGGGTGATGGCAGAATGCTACTCAGGGCTAGGGTCATACCTGCCTGGGCTACAAGATCAGAGAGCTCTTCCATGTCTCTTTTCATGTAGTCCGGGGAGGCACGTCTCAGGTCATTCACACCAACATGGACAATGACAGAGTCATATTTGTACTTGGTGTGCAGTGACCTGAGTGCGTGGGTTATGTGGCAGATCCTGGCACCCGACAGGCAGCTGACAGTAACCTTCTCCCTGTCTAGTCTGGTGAGTGGGACATCAGTATGCCTGACTATAGAGTCACCTATGACTAGTGTGTTGGGTACGTTGTTTTGCCTTATTGGCTGTGGTTGAGTGGCACACTGAGTCTGTGGGCTATGTGTCATTTCGGTTGTGTTGGGGGATGGAGGTTGCTTGCATTTCTGCTTTGGAGGTCTCTGTTGCTTGGACAGATTATTATTGAGAGCCTCCGCATATGTTTTTGTGTTACTGTGTGTGGATTTTGGTGGTGTAGATTTAGTGAGACTATGTGATGAGTGTGGTGTGGTGCAAATGTTTACCTTCCCCTCATGACTGTCAAGTTCAGTCTTGGTTAGAGAGAGCTTTGCCTCCAGTTTGGCTAGATAAGTGCATCTTTCACAGGTTGTAGTGTTGGGTGGTAGGAGGAGAGGGTTGTCAGTGTACATGAGGCAATTTCTACATTGCCTCAAGATGCCCAGATTCATCAGATAGACAGGAAAGAACACTGGGAGATGATCTTTGGACATGCCTGAATAAAAAACTATTTTCCTCTCAGACGTACAGGCAAACACAGGAGGACTATGGCTAACCAAGTTTGCAGATGACTGCAAACTGGGAGCCATAACTGACTCTCTGGCTGACATGGACATCCTCCAAAAAGGCCTTACTGAGACAGACACCTGGTGTCAAAGTCATGGCCTCAAACTAAATGCCAAAAAAACGCATAGTCATCCCGTTTGGGAAAAACAAAACACCCATGGATTACCACATAGGTGGCAGCCCCCTTAATACAGAAGAAGTAATAAGAGATCTGGGGATCCAGGTAGATAGTAATCTCTCCTTTGACAATCATATTGCCAAAGTAGTTAGGAAATCCTTCTATGTGGCCCATCTAATTACTAAAGGGTTTGCATCTAGAAATAAAGAGGTTATAGTTCCCCTCTACTTGCCACTCATTAGACCCATCATAGAGTACAATGTCCCATTTGGGATGTACCTCACAAGACACTTCTAACAGCTGGAAAGACCACAAAAGTACCTCACCAAGAGGATTACTGGTCTCAAACATATGTCCTATGCAGCCCGACTGAAAAAACTCCGGCTGTACTCAGTGGCATATCGCTTACTCAGAGGTGATCTCTGCCTGACTTACAAAGCCATGTTCAACTCAGAATTGATGGACATGCTCCACCTAAAGAAATCCAAGTCACTGCAAGCCACGCACTCTAAACCTCGCCACAACAATAAATAGAACATGCTGGAGGGATAGATTCCTGTCACAGAGACTCCCCATGCTTTGGAACAAAATTCCAAATTACATCAGGCAGAACCCCTCACTAACACTCTTCAAGAGAAACCTTGACGAGTGGATGGGTAACATAAAATACACCCCTGGGATCACTTCATTGGCTCTGCTTGACAGAGGATCAGTTAATTAATCAATGGGGCGACGAGAGCCGACACACTCTGGCTAGGTTTATAAATGCCCTCGGGCAGATAGCCTGGTACCTAACTATGAACCTATGAACCTATAACTGGCCAAATCCATAACCCAACTCTCTGTCAGTTATTGCCCAGATAATGTTGGTGAAGTGTGTGTTTGTGTGTGTGTGTGTGTGTGTGTGTGTGTGTGTGTGTGTGTGTCTGTAGTTATGCATATGTAGTTGTGTGTGTGTGTGTGTGTATATATATATATATATATATATATATATATATATATATATATATATATATATATATATATATATATATAGTAACATGTTAAAAGATCGAACGTTTGAAACATCGAACTGCGTATGGTCGAGACCATATGGTCGATGTTTCAAAACATTGATCTTTTAACATGTCTAAAAGTAAAAGAAAGAAATTAGTTAGAAGACTGTAATGCAGGGGGGCAAGCCCCCCTGTACCCCCCATGTGTGTGTATATATATATATATATATATATACATATATATATATATATATATATATATATGCAGTTGTGTGTGTATACATTTTTTTTCCTTAAAACAGGTTGCTCACACAAACTAACAGAAACTTAGGGGTTTGTAACTTTGTTTTTTTTACCTGTGAGAGATCTGCAATTGCTAATAGATGTGAATGCAGATTAAAGTTTGTGTCCTTAAATATCAGACGCTGTGACAACTGTCTGCAAACAATGACGCAGCCTAACATTTTAAGGTTGAATATGTAAGCCTTAAATTAATAATTCTCTGGAAACCTAAGAACTAGTGCATTTAATTCTTATATATATGTATATATGTATACATCAGAACTGTTTTGAATACTGTTATACCTGCATGCAGATCACTAATACAACGACATGATGCAAAGAATATTACACAGAATGCAACAGTCAGTTGCTGAATACTTCAGGCAGAAAATATCAAACCCTTGGCTACAGACCTTGCATGCTGGATAAGGGAGAAGTGCTTAGTTTGGTAAGCTGTCTGAAGATGTACAGACCACAGTTTTATATGAAGTTTTCTGTGCTGAGGGACAGGCCACAGCAGGGATGAAGGTTTATTTTGAATGAATATTTGTTAGTTTATAGAAAACAGTTTTGGACCGTGAAGTCCGTAATCAGCTTATTAAGTTCTGCTCAAACTGCTTTAGGCATATAGAGGTAATATAGAGGGCAAAGAAGGGGTGCATTGAGGGCAACGGAGGGGTAAATTGTTCCCATGATGCAGCAGTGTAGCAAACCAGTGTAGCAGTTAGCTATTGATATCAGCTGCTTAAGCTGCTGAGGTTATTTGTACTACTTGTTATTGTGAGCAGTTTTGGCAAATGCAGAACTATCCTTTCGTATGGGGGTGGTGGCTAATTCCAGGGGGTTCTAACTTGTTCTTACAAGCTTTGGAGGCAGAGACACTGATTGCTATCAAGCGTGCCAAGTAAAGGTCCAACAGTGCCTTGAAGGAGTACTGCACTGGAGTCTCTTGACATTGTTTTGGCTGAAAATTATTTACCCATCATAAAAGTCCAACAGTAATCATAATAATAATAATGTTGCTAAGAATGATTATGTAGGTTATGTGAATAAGCCATCAGAATTTTAGCATAGTAGTAACATTTGAATAAAAATATAAAAAAGAATGTCAGCATATTGGCAGATGAGAGGGGCAAAGTTACTTTTAGTGCTTGGGAAAACTGTAGCAGTAAGAACTTGAAAACAGTAAACAGCAGGAAAGTATTTTATGCTTAGCAGAGTGTTTACTAAATTTACACAACAAGCACAGAACAATGAAAACCAAGGAATTTGACTTTTTTTGTGTGTTTTTGTTTTTACATAAAGTATTGTATGACTGTAATTAAAGAATTGAAGCCTTACTATTAGTACAAATTGACGATCTCTAGCATTGTGTGGTCCTGGTTTAAATGTGCTTAAATTTCATTTGTACTGATATTTTTGACTTATGCCATCATGCTATTTCTTCAGCTAGCATCAGCAATACTCAAAAGTTGATACCTGTTTGATCTTGCAGAATCTTCAGTCTGTATCACTTCCGTAGTAATTTTACTCTTTCATTTGTTGCCATTAGTCCTTTCACATTGATTTCCATCAGCTGTACTTTTTAATAGTAAATTGCTAACCCCTTTCTTCAGCGGTCACACACACTGACTCTTAACACAGCAAGGTATTAAGATGCATTGTTTCCCCTCATTCATCGTGTTCAGCACTTCACCCTGTCTCCGCAGTTCCGCTGTCTCATTTTGTAAAGCAGCCAGAAGGCATCACCATGTAGCCATGCAAAAGAGAACGGGTTGACTACATTACTCTTCTAGTGCTGAGTAAACACACTTGTCGTTTACAGATTGTCCACTTCTGTTATTGACAAACCTACACTTAAGTTTCTTTCACTGGTGACTCAGCTGCATGACTTTTTAAAAGTTTCTCTCTTCTGTGGCAAACTCATTGTTTAACACTGGGGACTTTGAAAGTTTACCAACACTGTTTGAAATGAAATTATTCACATTGGCTAGTTTGTTCTGTTCATTCAACAATTTAACCTTTTTGTGTGATATAGTTTAGAGGCTGTTTACATGTAAGCAACAAAACACCTCATACAGAAAACAGCTTGGGGAAGTGGGGTATTTTATACACCTCATGATGAAAAAAGTTTTGTGTAATTCTTTTGGGAATTCATCAAGGCTTTCTTGAATAAATAAATGGCTATTTCTGGGAGTGACCCGAGACCAGAACAGGTGATTCATTAACTTGCTTCTTTGTAATACTCTTCTTTGAACTGTCCTGTAGACTTGACCATTCAACATTGAAAAGTTCCTATTAGAGATTTCAAGCTAAATTCCCATTGCTCTGACAATCCTTTGAATTCCATACTTGCCCATTATGAGCCAAAATCTTAAGACAACTACATCAGCCATCACAGGTCTTGAAAAGTATTACTTAAAATGTAGACCAGATTCAGGCCTGCTGAATCTAGCTTTGCTTGTATAACTTGAGCACTGATCCAGGCCATCTTTTTTGGAGAAGGTTCCCCTGCACCCTAGTAAGCAGGGGTGTGCAATTAGAACATGTCTGATTGAAGACTGCTGGAACAGGGCTCAGTTTTGAGCTTTTTTCCTGGTTAACTGGGTAACTTGTTTAAATCAATTTGTTTGTTTTCTATTGTTTTATATATATATATATATATATATATATATATATATATACAGCTTTTACTGTATTTGTGTTTCTTCCTACTTTATTACTAGGGGCATTGACTACAACTCTGATCTGCAACATATAGCAATAAGTATCCTTTTCTGTGCATTTAAAGTGTTTTTTGAGTGTATCTGCTTTATTTTCTAAAAAAAACAAACAAAAAGTATATATATATATACATATACATACATATATATATATATATATATATATATATATATATATATATATATATATATGCTTGTTTCCCACCTTTCTCAGCTAGTATAGTCTAGTTTTCAGGTTATTGCTGAATTCAGGACTGTGTTACAAATCTCTGTGTTTGCCCACACCTTACTTGGATAGAAGGAAGTTCACCTGTGAGAGGGGGGAGCTTTGAGCAGCCTATCTGTCCCTGAAGGAGTGGTTTCAGCCCAAAAATTAGTAGTTTATTGGCCATTTGGGGCTAATTTCTATCTCTTTCATTTCCCTGCTATAAATGCAGTATTTGCCTGGTTTTGCGCGCTGGGCAGTGCCGGTTAGCTAGGGTAAAACTATTCCCGGCTCCACAAAGTCTCCTCTTCAATTTTCCCCTTGGAACTAGACAAACTTTCAACTTAAGCACTCAAGCATTCATTTCTCAGCTTGGCACTTGCTCAAAACTTACAGCAAGCACTTATAAACCCTAGCACTAGACCCTCCTGTACTGCACAGAAAGACAAGGCACTCTATTTGACCTTACCAGCCATCCAGTAAAACAGTTCAATGTACCTATCCAGGCATGTCTGAAGGGCAGTTTCAGGTGTACTCTCCAGTCCAACTGGTGAATCTGGGCATTTTGAGACAATGTTACAACTGCCTCATGTACACAGACAACCCCCTCCTCCTACCTCCAAACACTAATACATGCGAGAGATGCAATTATACAGCCAAACTGGAGGCTAAGCTCTCTCAACCCAAGACTGGATCAGACAGTCAAGAGGAGAAGGGAAATACTTGCATCACACCACCAGTCTCACATAGACCCATTAAAGCAGCACTGGCAAAAAACACACATAAATACATGAAAACATACTCGGAGGCTCTAAATAAAAATCTTCAAAACCAACACAGACCTCCAAAGCAAACATCCAAGCAACCTTCACCCCCCCCCCCCAACGCAAACCATGAAACACGTACTTCACAAAACCAGTGTGCCATGCAATCACAGCCCTTAAGGCAAAATAACATACCCAACATACTAGTAATAAGTGACTCTATAGTCAGGCACACTGACTTCCCACTCACTAGGCTGAATAAGGAGAAGGTTACTGTTAGCTGCCTGTCAGGTGCCAGGATCCTCCACATAACACAAGCACTCAGGTCACTCCAGGACAAGTACAAATACAACTCTGTCATTGTCCATGTTGGTGTGAATGACCTGAGCCGTACCTCCCTGGACTACATGGAAAGAGACATGGAAGAGCTCTCTGATCACGTAGCCCAGGCCAGTATGACCCTGACCCTGAGTAGCATCCTGCCTTCACCAAGAATGATACCATGGCATAAAGAAACAATTCTCAATTTCAACAATTGGCTAAGTTTCTGGTGTCATTCAAAGGGGATCCAGTGTCTGTCTGCCTGGGATGACATGCTCGACAAGCCACGCTGCTTCGCTAGAGAAGGCTTGGACCTGTTACCCTTAGGCTTTCAAATACTGGCCAAGGCTCTTGCCACCCTCATAGTGCCTTTTTTAGGCAAGGCTCAAAAGACAAACCCACTGCCGTAAATAGCACAAGTAACAAAAAACTGAGGGTAATGCTACTCAATGCCAGAAGTCTAAACCTCAAAATGCACACACTTGAGGCACTCCTCAGTATGGAGAAAATCGATATATGTGCAGTAACAGAAACCTGGTTTAAGGCTCCAAAGAGCACCACAGCACTACCAGGCTACAACTCATACCATACATTTCGGCCACACTACCCAAACCAAAATACAAAAGGCAGGGGTGTATCCATATTCATCAAGGATATCCACATCTCCAGGTTAGTGGCACAGCACGATGCTTCAGAGATCATCCACGTGCAACTAACAATGGGCAAAACTGCAATTCAAATTGTAGCTTGCTACAAATCACCCACCATGTCCCAGGACCCCCATTCTGCGTTTCTGGAAACACTGGGAAACATAAAAGTCCTACCAAACACCCTAATGTTGGGTGATTTCAATTACCCAAACATTAACTGGGAGAACTACTCAAGTACTAACTCCCTTGCCCAACATTTCCTAGAATTAAACCCAAACGCCCTGGTTCAACTTGTCAACACTCTCACCAGAGGTGACAACATATTGGACCTGGTCATCACCAACATGGGAAACTGGCATTCTACACCGGAGGTCAACCACTTTCTGGTTAGATCTGACCATAAACAAATCACTTTGGATATCCACATTCCGCCCCCACCCCCAGACAAGAAAACCACCATGAAAAACTTTTCAAAAGCAAACTTCACATTACTTAAGACCGAGGTGGAAAGTTTCAAAGCCCCCATGCCGAAGGATAACGCTGTCCAAGCTGCAAAATCCTTTACTAATGCATTCTAAGGGCACCTACAAGAATGCATGGATCATGCCATCCCAAGCAAAACCAAGACTCACTCCTCCAAGAAAAGGAAACCAGTCTGGTGGACTCCTGCCATAAACAAGCTATACAATAGAAGGAGGAAACTAGTACAGAAAAGAGTAAAATCCCAAGAAGGGAAGACATCCCTGATGAGTATCAGCAAGAAACTACGATCCCTCATAAATTCATCCAAGGCGAGCTTTGAAAGAAAAATTGCCAAGGACTCCAAAGATAACCACAAGGCATTCTTTAGCTATGTTAAGAATCTAAGTGGCAATGCTCAGATCTGCTCGGAGTTAGTGCAGAATGGCACAAAATACACTGAACCGACCGATATCGCCAACATCCAGGCAGACAAGTTCAGTGCAAACTTCACCCCCCCTCCCACCCCCAAAAGGGTTAAAAACACAGCATCAATGGGACCGGACAGTGTCCCAGGCTGCGTCCTACATGAGCTCACAGATGAACTAACCCCTCACCTAAACATACTGTTCAAACTCAGCCTCTCCACAGGCTACGTACCCATAGAGTGTTGGACAGCAATGGTTATTCCGCTCCACAAAGGTGGCGCCACAACAGACCCTGGGAACTATCGCCCTATAAGCCTGACTAACTTGGTCTGCAAGGCTATGGAGCACATCATCATGGAACTCATTAACAGAGACATTGGGAACCTCCAAACACTGGACCCTACCCAGTTCGTCTTTGTTAAGGACAGATCATGCCTCCTAAACCTGGTGGACTTCTTTGAGACAGTTACCTAGGCTATAGATGAGGGAAAGGTGGTACACACAGCCTACCTAGACCTCGCTAAGACCTTTGACACCATTCCCCATTCTGGTATTATAGACAAGCTCACCAACCTGAACATAAACCGCTCCGTCACAAGATGAGTTGCTAACTGGCTCATGGACAGAACCCACATGGTGATAGTTGCGGGATCTAATTCCGACTCTGAACCGGTTACAAGTGGTGTTCCCCAGGGCTCAGTCCTAGGACCCCTCCTGTTTGGCATATACTTCTCAGAGGTACAGGCAAGCACAGGAGGACTATGGCTGACCAAGTTTGCAGACGACTGCAAACTAGGGGCTATAATTGACTCTCCAGCTGACACAGACATCCTCTAAAAGGGTCTCACTGAGACAGATACCTGGTGTCAAAATCATGGCCTCAAGCTAAATGCCAAAAAGTGCACAGTCATCCCCTTTGGAAAAAACAAATTACCCACAAACTACCACCTAGGTGGTAGTCCCCTAAATACGGAAGATGTAATAAGGGATCTGGGGACCCAAGTAGATAGTAATCTCACCTTTGATAATCACATTGCCATAGTGGTTAGAAAATCCTTCTACATGGCCCACCTAATCACAAAAGGGTTCTCATCCAGCTCAAAAGAGGTCATTGTGCCCCTCTACTCATCACTCATTAAACCCATCATAGAGTACAATGCCCCACTTGGGATGTACCGTACAAGATACCTGCAACAGCTGGAAAGACCACAGAAGTACCTCACCAAGAGGATCACTAGTCTCAAACAGATGCCCTATGCAGCTCAACTGAAGAAACTCCAGCTGTACTCGGTTGCAATCCGCCTACTCAGAGGTGATCTCTGCCTGACATACAAGGCCATGTCCAACCCAGAATTGATGGACATGCTCCACCTAAAGAAAACCTTATCCCCTCGAGCCACATGCTCTAGGGATCTAAACCTCACCACAACAATAAATAGGACATGCTGGAGGGGTAGATTCCTATCCCAGAGACTTCCCATGCTTTGGAACAATCCCAATCTACATTAGGCAGAGCTCCTCGTGAACACTCTTCAAAAGAAAGCTTGACGAGTAGATGGGAAACAGAAAGTTTACCTCGGGGATCACTTCAGTGGCTCTGCTGGACAGAGGCACAGGGAACTAATCTAAGGGGGCGGCAAAAGCGAACACATTCTGGCTAGGCTTATAAATGCCTTCGGGCAGATAGCCTAGTACCTACCTATGAACCTATGACCCTATAATACTGAAATTTACCGTGTCTTGTATTTACGTAACTTCTGAAAACATAAAACAGTAGTTAACATATATGAGAAGCCCAGTCTCTAAACTTAAGGCATCCATTCCACTTTTACTCCATGGTTTCTTTAGTATACTGCAGGACATCATATCTTGTCTTAGAAAATTATTATGACATGCATTGCACATAGATCCTTCTCTTACCTGTTCTGTATGTGTTGATATGTTGAACCATTGTATTTTACAGTTTTCAAATGTGACTCATGGAATCTTAACAACATTTATTTCCTTAGTTGATTTATCACTGCTACTTTATCTGCTTCAAGCAACAGACCTCGTATACAGCTTGGCTGGAATTCATACAGGTAGGTGCAGTGCACAGTGCAAAAAAAAAAAAAAATGCATGAAGTATCCACGTGCAGGATGTGGGTGATTCAAAGAAACCAATTACATGATTGTATAATCATTGAAATAGCATGATGTGCAGCACATAAAAATAAGCGTCTGATGAAATGCAAAGGAGAACATCATGCAAATGTGCTACATGAATATCCAAAGAAATACAAAATGGCAGACTGATTCAGACTATAAAAAGGTGATGTTGTGTGGCCTTGCTAACCTATTTTGAATCTCAAGATTTGTGATGTATAGGACAAGAGTTATGCTAGGCTTTGTATCGGCAGTAGTATAGTAGCATGTGTTGGTACTGGCTGTTGGTGACCATGCTTGCAGTGTTGAACGTCTCATATCTCACTCATCTGCACTGATGGAGGAGGAACAGGCTGTGTCTAATATACCATCACCTGACAGACCAACTGGTAGTGGATCATTTCCAAGTAGACAGTGATTCTCTAAGGGATCCAGTCAAACTGTGTTGTCCACAAGCAGAATTGAAGGAAATGTGAGTGATTTGCATTCTTCGGACACAAAGGTATGTGTAATATTAAACATTTTAGCCCCAGTGATCTTCTAGCAACATAGGAAGGACACATTAGAGCTATCACAGACATTGACCTCATGAATTGTAAACTAGTTCATTGACATTATGCTACAGCAAGTGGAGGAGAATATCTGGTAACCCAGGACACCAGAGGGGACAACAAACATGATGCAGGCCTCCTATGAGACAGCCTGTTTAAATTAGGTCAAAGGGACATTAGACTGCACCCATACTGCTGTCAAGGCTCCACCTGGTCCAAAAGTCCAGGGATATGTAAACAGAAAGTTCTTGCAATTGCTGAACAGCCAGGTGGTCTGTAATGCCCAGGGCATTATTCATAATGTGTCTCTGCATGACCCAGGTAGTGCACAAATTCACACATATGGATAACATCGGTCCTATACCAGGAGTTCCTGCGATGGACTTCACAGGGTCACATGGTTGGTAGGTATATGTGCATTTCAGTTAGACAGGCCTATATACATGAGTATCATGCATGCTGGCATCAGGCCACATAGAATGTACTGTATTTTGCAGATGATGCCATGTAACCCTGGTTGTTGACTCTGATATGCAGCGCTGACAACATTGGAAACCTAGATAAGTTGATATTAAGACTAATGTAGGGATGTTTCCAATACTTAGACACCTACATAGGGGCAATGGAATATAGTCTGGACATGTGAAGCAAGATATTTGTTTTGTACTCATGATGTACAACATGGTATTATGTAAACAACTGGAGCAGTAAGAGCACATCAAGGCAAGACCTACAATACAAACTTGTTCTATTGCTTTGTTACTGCCAGCATTGCTACTGTTGCAGAACTGGTCTCCTGTTTATACAAGTTGTAGCAAAGTGTTACAATGTATCATTTTTAGTCTGACTTGGTGCTTAGTGTGCTTCGTGCTGCTAGCACTTACAGAGGCTATATTATGAAACTGGGTTGCTACTCCTCATCACTTTTGTTTAGTACATACTTTTTAGTTACAATTGATGCTAAGCAGTGTGACTGAATATTCTGTGATTCAGTTTGAAAGAAAGCACAAGTTAAATACAGTACACCATATTACGGATAAAAGTCCTGTTTTGCTGCCAAGTCAGAGTGATCCTTAGTTGTTTTAACTGCTGTACCATGAGAAACATTATAACAATGTAGATATGTAAATGTCTGTGTTGCGATATTTAAGTACTGATATATACAGTTGCTTACTACTGCTATATCTGTGATAGAACTGTCTCTTTAAATTCATGGGCTACCTAAATTATCTGGTACATAACACTAGGTAAGGCATTTTTTTTTTATGTCAAGGGCTTCGTATGTGAATGCATAACAGTTGCGTGAGCCTTTTTTACTAAATACTTTGTACCTCTGTAAATAGTATAACGTGCTGCTACTCTTAAACCCAATACCCTTACTGCCTGGTTGATAATTTATTATTTCAGTTACTTTTTACAGCACTTCTCTCTCATTCCCCTTTCAGAGACCTTAACGTAATAACTGTTTGTCTCCATCTTTTCATTTAGTGACCACTGTCCCTGCGAACAGGTTCTCTCTCAGTCCCCCACTTGCTGAATCCTCGGCCATTGGTTGCATCTGCAGTGAAGAAACCAGCCACATGGACTCAAGGGCTTTAAAAAGAAAATAAGTTACTGTAGGTGTCTAGCTATGTTTCCCTCTTAGCCTGCTACTGTAGAAAGTACCTGGTCTAGAGCAGAAATAACTGGCTCTACCCATGGCTAGGGACTGCAGCTGCTCCCCCACCCACACCAGCTGTAAATATATTTCCCAGTTAACGTTTTCTTTTTATTTGTCAGTAAACTAAGATAAAGCTCTAGGCAAAAAAGGTAACCCAGTAGATGCACTGGAATTTCCCACTTGTAAAATAGAAACAAAAAGGTACTTAAACTGCCACTTTTTGTCTGCTTCAAATTAGGTATCTACCCAGAAAAGACACAGCTGAAATCAGGTCTATAGATTATTTTTCCCTACTAGATTGTAATAACTCCTAACAATTTGGCTATTTAGACACTTACCCTGCAATCTTTAGCCTGGGGGGTTCTAGCCCGCTCCGTTCGCTACAATCACTTCATTCCCCTCCCTGCCCCCTATTCCCACCTGCCCCAGTACCTCTACATTTATTCTTAGCCTTAACCCCACCCCTAATTATCACCAATTAGGCTACACCACTAGTCACCCCCTCCCCCTACATCCAACACAATCATGCTACTACCTAATATAATAACAACCCTAACCTGCGTAGTTCTAACTCACATTACATCCTACCAAGGCTCCACAGTCACATGCCCCAACAACTTCCACTGTACTCTCTCAACACCCTCCCTCAAACATTTACACTATAACTACACAACCCCTGCCACCAAAAACATCCTCCCAATACACACACTCCATTACCAAACACCTTACACACTCATAAATAAAATATCCTTAAGATACCATAAGCAATTTACTATGTATATAAAACATATCCTAAACATCCTCTATAAACTAGTCATCACTGGAGACATCCATCCAAACCCTGGTCCTCCCAAATCCAACCCAACCACAAACCCTATCCAAGCAACCCCCCCGCCCAACTCAACTCCTAGCCAACAAAAAAACAACAGACCTACTTATAATGTCCCTAAACATCAGAAGCATATGCAATAAAATCCAAGAACTACATGCCAACATAAGCATATATTCCCCAGATATTCTCTTCCTAACTGAAACCTGGCTCAAACCTCAAATCAAAAGTGAGGAAATACTTCCACCTGAATACAACATCCTTCGTATAGACAGATTGTCCAAAAAAGAAGGTGGTGTAGCATTGATATTTAAACACCACCTCAATATTCAACTCCTGAACTCATCTGCCCCTCACCACAACAATGAAGAAAATTCTTTATGCTAATCTCAAACTAAATCCAAACAATAAATATCATAGGGTGCTATTTCCCACCACGGCAAAATATTACACCCCTAGAAAATCTCCTGAGCTGGGCTACTCTATCTCTACCCCAGGAAACCATCATTCTCGGCGACTTTAACATCAACTGGCTATCCTGTACTAACAATCTCCCAACCATTCACCTTAATCTCCATGGGTTCACTCAACTCATCCAATCCCCTACCCAAATCTTGATAATAGTCCATACTCAATAGTAATAGTCAATAATATTATATAATTATAATTATATACTATAATTATAATTATATAATTATAATATAATTATAATTATAATATTATATAATATTAATAGTCAATAATCAAAACTTGATAATGGTTTTCAATCTTACTCACAAACACTGGCTAATCTACAATGAATGTACTGTACCTGTGTACTATGTATGTATTCTACCTATGTTCCAAATGTCAGCTGTATACCACAAATCTATTAATTACCTTTATTTTTAAAATTAATATTTTTTTTTTGTTTGTTCTCTCCACTGTAACTGTTTATGTGCTGCATACCACTGTAGAAACATGTCTCTTGTAATTTGTGTGTATACTGATCATGTCTAAATAACTAAATGTGTCTGTAATTTTTCTTTGTGGAGCTTTTCTCCCCAGGCCTCTGCTGAAAAAGGGCCTTTTCGGCTCAGTCCAACACCCCCGGTTAACAAATGTAAAATAAAAAAAATAAATAAATAAAATCAACAAAAACCCTAACAATCATACCTTACTTGACTGGATTCTAGTCAACAAAGCCCCTCACTCTTACCTAGCAGGCTGCTTACCTGACAGTCTTAGTGACCACTCCCCCACTTTCCTAATTCAGCACCACACAAACAGTCTGAAGCCCATTATCCACAGGCAAATACGGAACAAGTCCAACTTCAACCCCAACTCCTTCATCTCCTCCCTGCAAAAAATTAACTGGTCACCACTAAAATACCTCAACCTAGATGAGGCTGTCCACTTCTTCAACAGCACCTTCCTCTCCATCCTAAACACTCATTCTCCTGTAAGAAATGCCAAAGTCAGATCCAGGCATGCCCCATGGTTGCAAAAGACCACCAGAACTCTAATGAAATCCAGAGATAAGGCCTGGGAGCACTGGCAACTAATAAAAAATAACTCAGATAGGCAATCATTCCTTGAACTGCACAATAAAGCCCGACACATATAAAATTAGACAAATCCCTCTACTATAAATCCACCCTAAACTCTACCAACCACAACCCTAAGCAATTTTGGTCCACTGTTAACACTATCCTCCACCCAGGGAAGGTTGATACCCCCCAGCCATCCATTCCCCCCTCCTCCAGCAGTATTGCTGAATCCTTCAACAAACACTTCACTGAAACTATAACATCTCTAAACAAATAACAATTCCCTACAACAGCCTCCCAACTCCTAACCCTATCCACCACTCCTCTTTTCTTCTTCACCACAGTACCTACCTCCACCATAAAAAGACTATTGTCAAAACTTAAACCCGCCAAACATGCAGCTGACAACCTCCCCTTTGAATACTTGAAAATTGCAGCTGATACATGGGCCTACCCAATTTCAATTCTAATCAACCGTTCCATAACAGAATGCTATGTTCCCTCAATATGGAAACTATCCCACATCATTGCCCTCCACAAAGGCACCCCCTCCATCGACCTCTCCAATTACCACCCCCATTGTTATCCTCTCCCCTCTCTCCAAGATACTTGAAAAATGTATCAACATCCAGGTCTCCAACTACCTCGAAAATGTCTGTGATGAGGACTGGCACATTTTGTGCCTGTAGACAACACTGATACTACCTCACCAATGGTCTGCATAGTCTGACATGGGACCTTCCGTGGCCACAGACTGCATGGCCTGCAGAGGCAGACTGGACACTATTTGCAATGTATCACATGGACACAAGATATGGAGACAACATTTGATAAGTGCAACATCAGCAGCATCATGGTCTTCCTGTTCCCTTTTCTCCAGGACATGGTACAGTTCCTATCACAAGCAAATGAGTGCACCCCTGCAATGCTGTATGCACGGCAGCCATCTCTGCCTGGATCACTGATCTACACACCTGCTATTTGATTCTAAGTGTTACACTTACATATTATCGCAGTGGAGTCATGGTGGCATCTCATTCACCTCCATAGTGGGTATGCCTATCCTAGAATTAGTGTACATATCAGGTGCTGTGAGTGAGAGAGACAGTTGAAGCCAGTGTGGTACTCTGTTTGAATTTATCAAGGGTAGATCCTGCCTACTTAACCTGGTCAAGCTCTTTGAGAAGGTTACTGAAGCAATGGATGAGGGAAAATCAGTATGCACATTGTATCTAGACCTTGCAAATGTGTTTGACACCATCCCATAATCTGGTATTGCAGAGAAACTCTCCTAGCAACATGTAAATCTCTATGTAACTCATTGGATAGCTTATTGGTAGACAGATATAATTCAGAAAGTTAGGATGGGCATCTCTACATTCTCCAAAAGACTTGCCACTAGTGGTGTACTCCAGAGTTCAGCTCTTGGACCACTACTCTTTAGCATTTACTTCTTGGAGGTCAAAGCAAGTGTTAAGGGTTCATGGCTGAACAAGTCTGTGGATGACTGTAAAGTCTGTGACATCATAAACTCCCCAGAGGACACCAAGATCCTTCAAGAAGGCATTTCCCAAACAAATAGCTGATGTCAGAATCACTGGACTAAAACTAAATGCTAAGTAATGTATAATAGTTTCCTTCAGCAAGTATGACTTCCCTTGTAACTATCACATTGGCAAGAACCACATGAAAGTTGATCCTATTGTAATCTGGGAATCCATATAGGCAATGAGCTGCTCTTTGATCACCTCATATCCACTGTTGTAAGGAAGTCCTTTTTCATTGCATAGATTATGTCTAAAGCTATGTCATCCAGGTCCACGGATGTAGGAACACGTAGCAAAGGAACTACAGCCATGTACTTGGCCAATCGAGTATAATGCCTCTCTTGGTATGTACCTGCCCAAACACTTCCCACACCACAACAATTTCTCACAAAAAAAAAAAAAATATATATATATATATATATATATATATATATATATATGGATCACCTTTATATCCTCGAAATCGCGTTTCGCCGACACACTAATAACCGACACCAAAAGACCGACAACAAAAACCGCTGACAACGCAAAACACCGAAAACCATTACAGCAACACACTACACGTAAACAACACAGTACACTACATAACATATGCACTATCCCTAACCCAAACCCTAACCCTAAGGTCTGACACTACCGCACACTTACCCTACCTGCACCCTAACCCTAACTCACTTACCCACCCGTAACCCCAAGATCCGACACTACCGCACACTCACCCTACCTGCACCCTAACCCTAACTCACTTAACCCACCCCTAAACCCACAGTCCCTCACTATCGCACACACACCCTACCTGCACCCTAACCCTAACTCACTTAACCCACCCCTAAACCCACAGTCCCTCACTATCGCACACTTACCTGTCCGCTCCCTAACACTAAATCCCTCACTCGATCGCACACTTACCGAGTCCGTCGGGTTCTCACCTTGTCGGTCATCTGCGTTGTCGGTGTTTTCGTCCCGTCGGATTCCGTGTCGGCGGAACGCGTTGTCGGGCATCTAAAGGTGACCCATATATATATATATATATATATATATATATATATATATATATCAGTGCCCTAAATCTATACAGACTGTCTCAAAGCCTTGTCTGTCTTCTCTGTATCATAAGAAGTGACTTCTGCCTTGTGTATAGAGTCTTAACAGACCTTATCCTTTATGACCTATTACATATTTGCAAGTCAAAAGGTAGTGTAAACACCCAATCAAGGGATCTTGGTCTCTTTTGC
This sequence comes from Protopterus annectens, assembly GCF_019279795.1. Taxonomy (NCBI): domain Eukaryota; kingdom Metazoa; phylum Chordata; order Ceratodontiformes; family Protopteridae; genus Protopterus; species Protopterus annectens. Next base: position 302,512,912 of record NC_056737.1, read on the forward strand.
AACATAAATAGGACATATTGGAGGGATAGATATGTATCACAGAGAATACCATTTCTATGGAACTGTCTTCCACTCATCATAAAGCGAAATGCTTCAATTACTCTATTCAAACATAATTTGGATGACTGGGTGGCAAACCACAAATTCACCCCTGATGTGGTGCCCATGTCCTTTATGGATAGGGACAAGTAAATGTCCCAACATATCCTTGTTCCGCCTGCATCTGGGTTACTTGTAAACAAAACACAAGGGCCAAAAAGCTACCATGGGAATGTAAGGTTAGGCTTCTTCAGAACCTCACAGATCAACAGCATAGTAAGTACCTGTGCACCTATGAAATAAACAGTTGATTGATAAATTAGAAAGTACAGCCTTTTGTGAGAGGGCAGTCAGCAGGCAGTTATATGTTGTACAAATGTAGCTCTGTATACAATTATGACTTAATAGTGCTGACTATTGTCTGTTGTCAAACATACATCATAGCTAACACATTGCTAAATTATCCCTGTCATGTCTACGTGTACATATAGCTTTGTTGTAGTTAGGTGTAATGTGTGAACAGTAATAGTGTTGTTACATCTAATAGTATGAAGACCATCTTTTTACACACGATTTTTGCATGACATAATTATTTTTTGGACTGACATTAGGGACAGGTTGGAAGAGTTTTACAGATACCTCCATATTACTACTGCCTTTCTGAGGTTTACCATGAATATCTCTATTGACAGGGTAAATTACTTAGATGTAAGTATTTCAAAGGATAGAACTAAAGGAACATTTATATCTGACATCTATAGAAAACTAACCCATTCCAACACGTTATTACATTATACCAGTTGCCACCCCCATCAACAGAAAAAATCACCGGTAAAAGGTCAGTGTGTTCGGTTAGCTAGGATGGTGTCGGATGATGATGAATTCCAGCAGCAATGTGGGATTCTAAAAGTTATGTTCCAAAAAAGGGGATACCATAACTTTTTTCTTGATAATATTTTTCAAGGGGTGATTTATAAGAGATCTAATGGTAATTTGTACCTTTAGTAGGTACTAATGGAAACTGCACACCCCCTGTTCCTAACCTACAGTGGATATAAAAAGTGTACACATGCCTGTTAAAATGCTAGGTTTTTGTGATATAAAAAATATGAGTCTCAGTCCAAAGAGAGCCACGCATGGACGGCAAGTGCAGAGGCCAAAATAATCCATGACCAAAACAAAACAGCCAGCACAAATAGAGGAATCCAAGCATTTATTAGGACAAAAGGCAGACCAGTTTCAGCCCAAAAGGCCTTTATCAATGCAAAAAGACAAATCTACACAGTGGAACACCCCTTTTATGTATAGTGCTCAAATGTTCCACCAATGAGAGCATTGAACCAATTAAGTGATTCCAATATAAAGAAAACACATATACCAAAATGTTCACTCAACAGAACTGCATCAAAATCATACACATAACATAAATAAATATAAATATAAATATTCAGAGAATGTAGAATGCTAACCTGAAAAATTAGTAAAAAAAGGAAAAAAAAAACATTATTATGAGATGTCAAGCCCTGTAAAATACAAATATACCTTACAAAGACCTATATTCAAACAAAATACGTTGAAAATTAATATTAATTAATGTATATAGCATTAAAGGTGTTCATTCAATCCTGGTTGAAACAAAACCCCAAACGAATAATCCATAACCTTTCCTTTTTGTTTAGGAGTTCATTCCACTTATTTTTAGAAAACATGGAATCCACAACCTTGTCAGTGATGGTGAAATGAAAATTGGCCATTTTATAAACCAAAGTATGTTTATACAAGGCATTAGTAATAACCTTGTTTCTGTTATTACTCAAGTATTCTGAAATACATAATTTAAAAGACCTAGATGTTTGATTTATATAAAATGCAGAGCAATGGCACTCAGCCAAATAGATCACCCAACTGCTACTGCAATTCATAAGAGTCCGGATTTCAAAAACACGCATGGTATTTTTAGTAGAGAACTCTTTGGTTTTAAGTACAGATCTCCAAAAGGCACAATGTTCACAAGGAAAACAACCAGACACTTTAGTACCATCTAAGGTACATTGGATTTTAACATGGGGAGATGAATGTCTTTTGTAGGAGCTTAGGTGTCCACCTAAGGTTGCCCCTCTTCGATAGGAAAAGGCACATCTGTTGTCCAATATTCTAGTTAGATACTCGTCAGACAGTAAAATATCCCAGTGTTTCTGTATTAACTCAGTAAGATGCCTGGTATTCCTACCAAATGTGGTAGTAAATCTGATTTTTCGATCCTTGATGGGATTTGGAACCCTGGTAGGTAAGTAATGTCTCCCTAGACATCTTACCAACAGTAGAACTAGTGTGTGTCAAATTTTTAACAGAATAGCCCTGTTCTACAAACTTATGGGTTAAATCATTGTTAAAATATGCAAGATCTGTCTCCCCAAGCATATCCATTTAATCCTCTTATATTGGGATTTTGGAATATTCCCAATAATATGGCCTGGATGACAGCTGGATGCATGCAGTAGCGAGTTAGAATGAAAGGGCTTCCTATAAACTGTACTGGTTAAAGTACCATCATGTTGTTTATTAACCAAAACATCCAAAAATGGAATCGACCTCTTATTGAAGTTAACAGTAAATTGGACGCCCTATTTGTTGTCATTAAGATAACAAACAAACTCTTCTAAATAGACTGCATCAGATTTCCAGATCATCCAGCAGTCATCCAGGTACCTATGCCAGATGTCCATTTCATCAATAAAGATGTTATGGCTCCTATTGTAGATTATATGATGTTCCAGATAGCCCATGAAAAGATCCACATAGATGGGAGTGAAAGCTGCCCCCATGGCAGCACCTTGCAACTGTAAATAGCATTTTCCATTAAACAAAAAAACATTCTTAGTTAATACATGCTCTACCAAGCAGAAAAGAAAAGTATTGAACCCAGGGCTTTATAAATCCAGTTCAATGAGCCAAAATTCTAGTGCCATTAAACCCGCCCAGTGAGGGACGCTGGTATAAAGTGATGTTACATCTAAGGTACATAATAGCCATTCAAATTCCACTTGAGAGTCAGCAATGATATTTAGAAACTCTGTTGTATCTTTAATCCTAGCCCTACCTGCCTTCAACAAAGGTTTCAAATATTGCGTTAGGTAGACAGAGATGGATTCTGTTAAGGAACCCCATCCTGACACAATTGGTCACCCCGGAGGGTTATGAAGGTTTTTATGTACCTTGGGAAGCAAATAAAGAAACTGCAAAGAAGGTTCACTAACCTTAAGATGAAAACAGGTTTGTTCATCAATGATGCCCTCACTAATAGCCATGTCAAGAAAGTTATCAATTTCAATTTTGAAATGTGAAGTCCAACTTTTACATTTTGTATTAAAAAAGAAGATTTTACTTTGTCGTGGTTCAGCTTCTTTATTCCAGCTACCTTCCTACTGGGCACCTGTGTTTCAACATTTTCAACTTTTGGGCTGATTTGGATTTATTTGTTTGCTGATTTTGGGATACCTAAAATACACAAGTCTCTAGTAGACCCCCCATTGAGACCGATTGTCTCGGGTAAAGGCTGGGTGACCGAACCAATATCCAAGTACCTACAGTTAATGTTAGCTAAGTTTCTACCAAAATGTGAGAGTATAATTAAGGATACAGTGCACTTTTTACAGAAACTTAATATATGGTACAGAAATAATACTGTAAATAAGTATATTTTTGTTACATTGGATATAGTATCGCTATTTACAGTGATTCCTATTGAGCATGGTATAGAAAGTATAAGGAGATTTTTATTAATGCAAAATGTTTTTCAATCTAGAGAAATTGAAAATATATGCTCCTTACTACATATAGTATTAACAAAGAATATTTTCATATTTGGCAAGGATGTTTTTCAACAATTGACAGGTGTGGCGATGGGCACATCAGTTGCCAACACTTTTGCCAATTTAGTTCTATATATGTGGGAAAAGCAATACATACTCAATAGTGAAATGATTCATAGTAAATATATAGAGTGCTATAGTAGATTTGTTGGTGATTGTTTTTTTGTATGGACTGGTAGTGAAATAGAACTTAATAATTTTTTAATATACATTAATAGTTCTACTTCTTTCTTAGAATTTAAAATGTCTTACTCAAATAAGAGTATGGTATTCTTGGATGTGGACATTTATAGAAAAGTGAACAATCTGGAGATTATGATACATAGGAAGGCAGTGCATGCAACCAGATATTTAAAGACAACTAGTATGCACCCAGTGCATGTATACAAAGGTATCTTAAAATCACAGATGATTAGAGTGAGTAGATTAACCTCAGAAGAGGCTTGTTTTCTTGAACAAATGGTGGCCATGAGGGATGAATTTATTAAAGATGGGTATTTTAGTAATGATGTAGATAGGATTTATAATGAAATATTGCAAAAAAGGAAAAATGTTTATTGTCCAGTCTTCACCTCTGATCAATGTCAGGAAGTTGAACAGGTATTAGAATTAGATAGGCCTCATATTGATAATACATTAAGATTTGTCACCACATTTAATGGTAACACCAAGGATGTATGTAATATCATACATAAAAATTGGGTAATATTAATGGCAATGCCAGAGTTGCAACATGTATTAGGCCCGACACCTAAGTTTGCCTTTAGAAATGGACAAACCCTTAAACAAATGCTCTGTTATAAGGATTTTGGTAGTGGAAAGAAACCTGTAAGTAATAAGATAGGAACATATAAGTGTTTTAAATGCACATGTTGTGCTGATATATATGAAGGGGAAAATAATTTTCAACATCCTGTAACCCATGAGAATTTTGCCATTAGATGTAGTGCGGATTGTACCACTACGAGAATAGTATATTTAGCTAACTGCATGGAATGCAAAGCATTCTATGTAGGTAAAACCACAAGAAGGTTAAAAGATAGAATAATAGAACATAAATCCGAAATTAAGAGAAAAGTTGAAACTAATGGGCTATATAGACATTTAATGGCTTATAGTTCACATTCTTTTAAATTTAGATGTATTTATGTTTTGAACATGGGTATGAGGGGGGGAGATGTGGATAATTTACTGCAACTGAAAGAGTATGAATGGATTATACGGCTGCAGGCGGATAAAATGCCTGGCTTGAATAATAAAGTAAGTTTGAAGCCAATATTAGTTAAAAAACAGAGGGAAAATGTATAGTATTTTATATTTTTTACATGTGTTTTTTAAAAAATTTTAATGAGATATGTTAATTAGTTTCTTTTGTATGGCTGGTTTGTTTATGTGACTGTAATGTTTCTCCATTTAAATGTGATGAATAGACATTAAGTTGTATGCTGATGAAGGGTGTAGACCTGAAAGCTTCGTATTAAAAAGTTTTTACGTTTGGTGATTACAGAGTATCTTGGATGTGACATGTAGTACACAACCAGTATTTGCCAGAAATTCCTGCAGCTCCTTTAGTGTTGCTGTAGGTCTCTTGGCAGCCTCCCTGACCAGTTTTTGTTTTGTCTTTTCATCAATGTTGCAGGGACGGCCAGTTCTTTGCAACGTCACTGTTGTCCCATATTTTGTCCACTTTTTTGATGACTGTCTTCACTGTGTTCCATGGTATATCCAATGCTGTGGAAATTTTATTGTACCCTTCTCCTGACTGATACCTTTCAACGATGAGATCCCTTTGATGCTTTTCCAGCTCTCTGTGAACCATGGCTTTTGCTGTCGCAGGCAACTGAGTAAATGTCAGGAAGCTGAACTTCATTTGGGGTTAATGAGAGTCTCTTTAATTGATGGCAGGTGTGTACCCAAGAAGACTGAATGCTATAATTAAATCAAAAGGTGCCTCAACAAAGTATTAGTTTAAAGGTGTGCACATTTATGCAAACAGCGTATTGTACATTTTTTATTTTTTATATTTTTCCCCCTAACAGATTTGTTTGTTTTTCAATTGAATTGTACAGGTTACAGGTCACATTAAAGGTGGGAAAAGTTTTGAAATGATTTATTGTGGTGTCATTTTTTTATATCACAAAAACCTGGCATTTTAACAGGGGTGTGTACACTTTTTGTATCCACTGTAGATGAAAATACTATAGGTCATGATTTTGGTAAGGCCCTAATCATGACTTTTAATAGTGATTTTCATGATGTTAGGGCCATTACTGAGAAAAAATGGTGTATTTTTATGACAGATCCTGATCATATAAGAGTTGTAGGGCAAGCTATGACGATTGTATATAAAAAGGACACCTGTATAAAAAACATGACGGAGAGGGACAGTATTACAAATTATGGAGGTAGAATGTTAAAATGTGGAACATGTACACAATGCATACATATTCTAGAAGCGGACTTTGTGAAGCTTAACAACTATGGACCTGTTTGGTTAAAAAAGAAATATAGTTGTAACACCAAGGGGATAGTTTATTTAGCATTGTGTCAGAACTGTTCAGAGGAGTTTTAGAACTAGAATAGACCAACACAGTTATAGTATAGAGACCACAATAATGCCCTTGCTAGACATCTTGAGGTTTATAAACAGCATTCATTTAAATTTATAATAATTGATCATGCTGACCTTAGAGGGGTGGTGCTGTGAATGAGGTTTTGGAATTTAAAGAACTACAATGGCAACTTAGACCAAATGCTATGACTCCCCCAGGGTTAAATGACCAATATTCTATTAATAGTATTTTAAAATTGAAAGCTAATTCAGAAATGTAAAAATGGTTTTAGAATAGTGTTTTTTATATGTATATGTGCAGTCTGTAGTCAGTTATTGTATGTATAGCTAGCACTTTTTATGTAGCGTTTGTTAATGTTGGTGGTTTAATTCAATATAAATTGGTTTTATGAACTAATTAGTTATCCAATCAGATGGCTTAGGTAGAATGTATATAAAGTGGCTGCCTGTGATTGTCTTTTATTCTGAAGAGGTCTCGCATACTCAGGGATGAAAGCGCGTGATCCTCATCACAGGTCCTTTTTTGTTTTAAGTTTTTTGGTTTGAATAGTATGAAGACACAAATGTATGTGGAATATTTACAGGCATTTATTAGTACTAATGAATTTGAAGATGCCACACCAATTAGACATGAAAGAGTTATTAGTTGGTAGTTGAGTGATAGGGAATTGTTCCAGTACTAGTCTGGATGCTGTAAAATGCACAGCTAGATACACTGAAATCAGAGACTGACTAGTTTGTTGAGTTTGCATTCTTGGGTGAGCACAGTTGTGTTTTCAAGTTCATATGATTTAAGTGTTAGCTTAAAACTATTATGTCTTCTGGATTATTTTATTTTATTCCACAGTTTTGAGATGTAAATGGAGAAAAGGGTATCAGCATGAGTGTTGTTGGATCTTTACTTTAGTTAGGAATTGTTGTTGTGGTCTGAAGTGGATAGAGCGGGTAACTACCGAAGGAGACTTACTAAGAATGAGCAGTTGCGAGGGAGATGTAGAATCCTTTAAATCATTTGCAGTTTGGTGTAATGAAGTCTTTTAGGGAAAGTTGGCTAGTTTAGTTGCAGTGATGTGTCTGTTCTATAAGGTGAGCTTGACTAATGTGAGTCTAATAATTCTTATATGTATATCAAGGAATATTGTTCCATTGCTTCAAGTCCTTTAAGCAGACGCTGTTACCCTGTCACCCCTGCTTAAAAAAAAAAAAAAAAGTGCCTAGTGGTTATATTTGCTTAAGAAATAAAAATAAAATAAATGGATTGAATCCTGGAACGGAACAAATCATTACTGCATGGGTAGCAGAGACTGGAGTACATATCTGTTGGTGAGTGAAAGCGCCTGTGTCTGATGGAAAATTGATGTATGTCAGGCTATTAAATTAAAAAAGAAAAAAAAAGGAAAGCACACCTGAGAATATGATAAGGTGAAGCATGAAAGAAAGGTCATCCGCATAGGTCTAGTTGTAGCACTCACAAGGACCTCACATAAAAAAGGTTTTCCTCCTTTGGTAGTTACTTGTATCCATAATTAAGCTCTAGGTAAATGTACTTTATCTACACTATGTCATCTGAGTGCAAAGTTATTTGATTTTGGTATGATAATAATGCAGAAACATGGAATTTCAGACAGTGTTAGAGAGTGAAATGCCCTACTTGTACATCAGTATGAATTTTGTTTCTGTCATTAACTTTTGTGCTCATAATAGGTGCTCTACATCGCTCTTGATTAAGGCATTATCTTTCTTTTCACAGTACCAGCCTTTACAGTAGCTTACAGCCTGTGGTAAAAAAAAAAAAATATTATGTCTCTAAGTAGGTGTGGTTAAAAAATACTTATCCGTTTCTAAAACACTGATGATTGATTCATCAAATAGCTTCCTTAAAATGCACACAATTTTAAAACTGTTTGCACTGATCTTGAAATCTTAAACAACAGTATCAGACATTAGGTCATACCTTGGTTGCATGTTAAGGAAAAAGCAATCATGGACAGTATGTGTAGAAAATATGGTAAAAAAGCAAAAGCTGAAATCATTCCTTTCATGTAATTTTTGCAATTACTTTGTCATTTAAGTTAATAGGTGGTGCAAGTAAAAGAGACACTAACCAATATTCATTGTGCAATGGAATGCAAATTGTATGCTGCAGTTAGCACCCTACAAATAAACCAGGGTTACCATTGCAATACACAAAGGCTTCTTGGTGTACATGCAAACAGAACATTCTTTGACAACATTTGAACAACAGTAAGCAGGTGTGAAACTTCAACAACAAAATGATGTGACTCAGAGATATCATGTTTAAATATAGCACAGATGGAATTCGTGAGTAACTGACTTTACAGAAAATGGTATATTCAGCTGTATGAAAAGTAACATTCTTATAGAAGTTTACTATTACTAAAGCAAAGATAAAAAATGCAGAAAAACTATAATATATTCCCCAATATAGTTACCGATGGGGTTAGTCATTTTGTGCTCATTTAACGGTGTTTCCTGTTTATAGCAAAGACTCCCAAGATATTATGCATAGCAGGGCTATGAGGGGAGGGATAAAGTGTAGCTGAGCACCTGATGTCATTGTTCAGAAAAGTTTATTATCTTGTTCGTATGTTTGTCTCTAGGATATAGAGTCTTAAAGAAAGGATGCCCTCTGTTTCCACCAAAGGCAGGACAGGATGACCAGAAAAACATTGCAAGACATGGCTGTGTCTTTCAGCAGTGTACCTGAGGTGCCTGAGAGAGAGAAAGCCAGCTCTACTGTTTTGGGGCCATTGAGCTGAGTAGATGCTTGGTAGCTATGGTGTCAAATATAGATTAAAAAATGGCGTCAAGGCACATTCAGAAAAAGTGAGAAAAAAAAAAGAGAAGAAAGAAGGGAGGATGGAAATGGGGTACAAAGACAATGAAGATATTCTTCATTTAATATTTGATATGGATAATGTAGAAGATTACTCTGTAATTAGGGAAGTGGGGTGCTTTTGGAACAGAAACAATAGATTGTCATGCAAACCCAAATCCAACAAGAATCTTTGATGTTATGTCTGTTATAGCCACAGTAATGTTGTGCTGTAGGGCTATGTGCCATTAGGATGTCATCTTTTAGATGAGACATCAAACTGCTAGCCTGTCCTTTATCCTCCAGCCGCTGCTGAGCTGCAGTTTAAAGAATCTGTGAGGCTTAGACAAAAATCTGGTATCTTTCCTTTCTTCATAAGTTGGAAGATGATGGTTTCATTCATGGGTAAAGGTGCATGTGGACATAATGTCAAGTGCTGTAGAATGGCTTGGTACCAGTTTGCAATGAAAATACTTTTCCGTTTAAGAATCCTGAGCATTTTCACAAAACCAAGTTATGTCCTCTAATTTCAAACAAATGTTCATATCTGCTAGATTCATATGGATTACTAAATGGAGAACTGTTCAGTACAATCAAATCATTACAGTACAGCATTCATTAGATTATAGGTCTTATACTGGGTTTTATAAGTCAAATATTAATTTTGTATTATTTTGTAAACAACTTAATATCTCAACAACCACTCAAGTGGCAGACATACTGTTAACAGCATATTGTTTGTCTAACTCTAAGCTTTTATATGAGGTTGTGCAGTTCTGTCTATGTTGCTTAGTTGTTGACATAGCTAGAAAACATTTAAACATTATGGTAATATAAAGAGTATATGAACAACAATTAATATATCTTTTTAGCAGCACTAAATGTAGATCAAGTAGTGTATTTGTGTTGCCCATCATTTAAGTTTTAAGATTAAAACATTCAATAGCTTGTATGTAACATTGTTTTAGTTTATTAATGTATACATGAACTGGTTATATTACATGCCTAGATGCTTCGCTAGGATGTAACTGTTAAACATGATTAGGGTTCTCTAGGTTGTAATGAGTTAAAAAAGTTGTTGCACTGCTTTTCTGTAGTTTTTCTTACAATGTTTGTGCCAGGACATAAAATGCTATTTTTTTTTCTAGCACTATAATGCGCACAGACACTCACTTGCTAGAGCACTTGGAAATTATATTGGCGCAGGTGTGATTGTTATCCTACTTAGTCCGGTTTTGAGGTGGTGGGGACTTTGTACTCTACCTTAGAGAATGGACAAACTGTACATTAAACCCTGATTGGCAATGAATATTCCCTGCAGGGTGTTAATATACAGGTAATGCCCTTTGAAAAATGAGTCCGATGCATCATGGACGCATATTAAGCTGCTGTGGAGCTCAGACTGTAAGGAAACTAACAATCGCCATTATTTTAAACTTGCTAAGCAACACTTTTGCTGTTTACTGAGTGTAAGATTAAAAGAAACATTTAAAAAAGGAAAGAAAAGTCTGACAAAGCTGACAAAGGGGGGGGGGGGTTACAACAGATTCAAACAATTTTCGACCTATCAGCTTAATCACATTGTATTCTGTTGCATATGGAATAGTATGACTTTAAGGGTACATCTTTTGAATATTACACTTTTTGAACTGTGAGAGTCACACTAGATGAAGGATTGACAGTGCATGCTGCTTACATTTGACCTTGTTAAGGTGGTTCAGTGGGAGAAATGTCTCTGTAATGAAGTGCCGAGACTCACAACGCAGAGTCCGAAAATTCGAAAAAAGAAACCAGAACAACGAATATCTATCATTACTTTTCTCCTTTAAACTTGTGTTTTGCAGGGGATCAAAACTTGTATATCAACTATGAGATAACTGTATGCTGGAGAAAAGGGAATATTCCAAGAAAGGACAATCTCAGACTTAGTATATGTAAATCTATATTTTAGTCATTCAGTCTGGACATTCCAGGTCTTGCATTAAAGAGTCTCTACATTTCAGATGGTTGCCAGGAAAAACAGTGGTCAGGCAACATATGATATAAGTAAATATTGGGATGTTTCCTGTCTATCATGACAGTGTGTTACCAGCTATATCCCACAGCTGTCTGTATGGGAGCATTTCTTTTTGGAGTCCTCTTCTTAGATTTAAAAATATGAATAGGCTGTGGTAGCCCAGAATGTTGATGCTGGTAATAAACAATGCTGAAGTTCTCTAAAATGGTTACCAAAAATCGTAACATCTTGATGCTGTAATAATAACTTTGCATTTAATGTCAGTAAATGTAGCTTCAGTAGGTTTGGCAAACAAAGCCATATTATGATTAAAAATTCTTGGATAAATCATAAAAAATGTCATGATCATTAAAGACCTAGTACTGTAAGTACTTGTTTGCTAGTAGCTTGCACTGTACTAATGCCCAATAGCTCAGTCCTAATTATTTCCCTAGCCCCTCCACCAACCAACCAACCTTTCTGAACTGCCCTACCAGAGCCATGAGTCTAACCTTAAAACTCCCACCCAGTCCCTAACCCTAACTGTAACACTTCCCTCCCATTCTGTAACCCTAAAGTCTCCAGTTGGTCCCTAAATCTAAAATTCCACTCCCTCTCCCTAACCCTAAAATTCCCAAACACTGTATATGCGTATTTATATATGTATTTATTTTGCTTCCTTTGTAGTGCTGTCTTATTGTCCTTTTTCCTGGCTTTATTCACCTTCCTGTTGCCCTGCTATCATCATTGCCTCGTCTCACTTTTCTCTACTGCTCCAAATTCATCTTTCTTCAGGGTACATTATATCAGCCAAGAGTATATTACTTGCTGTTGGAGAACACATGCCCTATATACATCTTGCCCAGGCTGCAAAAGAGTTGTCATAAAAGAAAAAAAGATCTGCAAAGTAAAACTGAATTGAACAGCTGCAATGCTCCAGCAAATCCTGAGGTGTAAATGTTTTCAGGGGTGATGGCACTGATGAGGTGAAAGGAAAAATCAAAGGAACAAATAAGGCATGGAGCAAGGAGCAAAATGCTTTAAAGCTGGACTGACAGCTTCTATCAAGGCTTATGACCTCAGGATTTAATATAAGCATTACTGCTAACATTTCTCCTAACATGCCCTGATATTTTAACCCCGCCTTTGTCTCCTAGAAACACTGTTTCTCCATTATAATGTAGGAAAAAAATCTCTCCATAACTCCTCAGTTCCAGAGAACCCAAGGGGAAACTATATTATCAGGGGATTTATTGCTTCAAAGGGTAGTAAAATTCAAGGCTGACACGCTCCTTACAGAAGCTTGCATTTCACTATTTTGTTTAATGCTTAATAGGTTAAGGAAATATTAGATCAAATAGTACAGCAGAGCCCTGGAAAAACTTTGCTTCTATTGTGCAGTGTTTCCAGCTGAAAACTTGGAAGTTTGACAAGGCTAGTGTTATTTCATCTCTGCATCTGAAACTAGTTTTAGAAGGGAGCTCAAGGCTGCTTTGTTCCAGCCTCTGGTACCATTTTCTCCCTACCCCCTCCTGTCTGATCCTGCTATGATTTTTTTTTATTTAATAAAAGGTAGCACCACCTTTCTAAATTATGTTTTCTTCATTGTTTTAGTGTTGCTGTATTTCTTTTTGGAATTGAAGTGTTTTTCTTTCTTTATTTTTTAATCAATCACTTTATTCACAAGGAGCAACATTTTCAGTTCCAAGCGTAAAATACCTCATACTGTCATATGAAGAAAAAAAGATAGGGGGTACATTTGAACATCTTTTTCTAATGTTAGACAGTCACAAGTTCCATCTGCCAAGCATTTACAGTAAGCTACAATTCCAGAAAAGCACAGTCTCCCTTTATATTAATTGCCAAACATCTGGGGAAGTGACAGAATTTGCAAAAGACCATCAACATTATATTGCAGTTATAGTCAGAATCCAGAGAGTCTGTTTTGCTACAGTCTTCTCCCTCAGACTCCAATTCTTGCTTTATTAAAATACATAATAAAGCAAATGAACTGCGTATGTTTGTGACAGCTAATCATTTATATCAGGTAACACAAACTTGCTTTTAAATCCTTAAAGCAAACCATCATGTTTCACACAGACTGCCGTAAAAATGAAAAGTAAAATAAAGGGTAGGCAGTCAAATAAAAATCATTACTCCTTAATGTTAGTTCATCAAAACAGTGAATATGCTATTAAATGGTTAAATGCCATTTGGCCATAGAAGCATTCTATAAGTATATGTTAAACTTTAAAGGTACAGAGTTTTGTGACTAATTGCCCCAGCATTATTATTTATGCCACTGCGCAGCTCCTCAAAAGATGTTTTTATGCATTTCCTGTGCATACACTGCTGTTCATTCCCTGCTCTCCCTTCCATACAGTAATGCATACAGTTCTTTCTTTTTCAGTAGTAGATTTCAGCAGGCCTGCTTATCATACCTTGCCATGTCATGTTGTATTATATGTAGTCAAATACCAGCAGAAGGAGGATGTAGTTCTGTCTGATCTGCCTAAAGTTTGGAGTTGAATGCTGCCCCTCTTCTTACAGTCTGACTCCATTATTTTCAAACTTCCCAACTACCTTCATTATTTCTACCTATTCTGGTAACTGATTCCACCATACTCTCAGTGAAGGAGTGCTCATATTGTCCACATTGAACTAACTTCCTTAATTTGGTGGTACTGCCTTCTTTGGACTGCCCTTTCCTTACATACCAGTATCATGTCCTTGAGTATTTCATCTTTTCTAGTGAAAAGAGGCCAGATTTCTTGAGCGTTACTTCATGCAACATTCTTGCAGCCCACCTTTACCATTTTGATTGTATATTTTCTGTACACTCACCAACAATGTGATCACTTTTTACCTATATGGCTTCCAGAACTGTACACAATACTCCAAATGTAATCTCACAATGGCCTTGTATGAGAGCATCATTACCTCCCTATCCCCTGGACATGACATCTCTGGTTATACACCTTAATGTTTGGTTTGCTCTTACTGTATCAACCTTACACTTTGACTGATGGAACATATTTTCTGTAGTAATAACTCCAAATCTTTCTTCTGTTTTATGAAACAACTTCAACCAATGCATATTGCATCACTGTGGGACATCACTTCTCACCTTTATCTTCTGAGGATTCCTACTTAAATAATATCCTTGGCTTTCTCCACTTTAAGCACTTCTCCATGCACATACACATTTTTTTCCTGGTCCCTGTCCACCTCATTTTCACACAAAAATTGTGCCAATGGAAATGGTCAATAGACTTTTCTGAAGTTCAGATTTATCACATCCACAAGGTTGCCTCTATCCACCTTACAAGTAATGTAGTGATAAAAATGGATCATGTTAGTCTGACTGGCTCTGTCTGCCGTAAATCCATAACTGAATTCACTAAGCTTCTTGTATTGTTCATGAACCTTGATTTCAAGACCTTTGCAGTAACTTTGCACATTGATGAAGTTAGCCTTATGGAAGTGTGAATTACCTGAGACATGTCTTATACCGCCTTTGAATATGGACACAGCCACTGCATGTGTCTAATTTTTATAAGACCATCTCTTCCCAAAGGGACTTTTGTTAAAGGTTCCAATAGTGTCCCATCAGCCCTCTAGATGGAATCCCATCAGGACTGTATGCCTACGTATCCCTTATTGCCCGTTACATTTGCCTCACTTCTGAGTAGTTATCACCTCCTCTCTCTACCTGATGGATTACCATCAGGACCCTATGCCTTAGCTTATTTTATTGGCTCTTCCATTTTCCTCATTTCATAATTAGTTATCACTTCCTCTGTCCACCTATCTCTTGCCACACTTTCCTATCTTGGTAACCTGCCCTTATTTCTTGACGTGAGCATGGAAACAAAACATTAATTGAATATTCTCACCTGATGCCTGGCATCTTTATGATTCAGACATTATCAAGCCAATTCAACTATTACCCTAATTAACTTAATTCCTTATCCAAGTCCCTAAAGAAACTGTATTTTTCTTCATTTACAGCTGTTGCTGGGCTTTTCCATTTCTGTCTTGTTGTTTTTACGTATGCCCTGCTTTATCAAAGCTGCCTGTATGCAACTTGTTCACTGGCCTGCCCTTTGGCCCTGTATTCATTGATGTTTTTCCTTGTCCATAGGAGATCTTTTGACTTTAGTAGTAAACTAGACTGGTTTCCTCCCCCTTTTTAATTTAGACAACCTCACTACTCTCTGCTTTCTGTACTTTAAAATTGCTGTCTTTATTATACTTCAAAGCCCATTCCATTAATCATGTGACTCTTGCCCTTTTAACTTCTCTAGCTTCCTATAGTTGACCATCTCATAATCCCATACTTTGGTCTTTGTGAGTAAACTTGGTGTTTTTGCCAAAGCCAGTCATGGGATTCTCTGGTCACTGCTTGCCAATTAAGTTCTGAATTTAGATGCCTCATTTTGTCCTTTTTGTGGAGACTTAGATGGTAAACCTTTCCCTTTCTGTTCTAACCATTTCTTTTACCCTAACCTTTCTTAAATTAGTGGCTGCCTTTTCTGTCCTTCTTGTATGGTGTACTACTTTAGTGTATGCCAATTAACCTTGGAGCTCCCCTCATAACCATCCTCTTCATTTGTGCCCACCCCTTAGTCCTGTTGTTAACCATCATTCATAACAAACTGTGGATGACCTATAAAATGTATTATTGTCTTCCTTTAGCTTCTTTAACCCCCCCACCGAGTTCCTTTTGTCATTTTCCATTTGTCCTCTCTTTCCCTCATGCAGCCTCCCATCAAAGTCCTCAATGACATATAGTGCCACACCATCTCTGTTATTGTCTACCCTATCATCCCCAAGTACCTTAAACCCTGATAGTTTCGTGTCATATCCGTTCTTATCTTTGTTCACTTTTTGGCTATTCTGACCATGTTAGTGCCTCACTTTATCTGGAACTGCTTTCATGTTAGTTGCCGTCTTGCCTAGGCTGCTTGAAATGCCATCATGATATTGTTACAATGACATATCCTTGTGCAGGCTCTGTCTCTCCTTTATCCATCTCATTGTCCCTGCTTTGGTCATATTCCTTTCCTCTAGGCCATACTCTCTGCTTGCCCTTTTCTCTACTTTCACTGAATTTTACCTTTTGTCCTTCTTCCTTTCCCCTTCTATCCTGTTGTCCATGTCATGTTGATCTCCTGTCTGTCCTTAGAGGTGTAGCTGCGTTCCCCTGTGAAGCCTACCTATTCATCCCTGGTAATTTTTCCACTGTGGCTGAGGCAGCATAATTCTTCACTGACCTCCAACACTGCCCATTCTTGACTTGCATGGGTATGGTGCACAACCTAGAATCTTTCTGAACTTTTCATTTTTTGGCAGCACATTTAAAAACGTGTTGCTATGCAGAATTTCATGTCACACATTAATCTGAACTTGGATCATGTGAGTACTTCATGAGTTACTGCCAGTTTAATTTCTCCAAGTGTTTTTGGTTTCTAATACCACAATGTGAATGGACCCCATTCTAAGTCAAAGTATGATTAAACTTCATGAAATTAATATTATTGTTTATTTATTTATTTATTTGACATTTGTTTACCTGGAAAATCCGACTATGACAGAAAGTGCCCATTTTCAGCAGATGCCAGGTAGAAAATCTCCACAATCGCAATCTTTCAAAAATCAGTTATAGATATTTTAAATCACAAATTATCATGTTACACTACAAAACACAAGAGTGAAAACATGTAATGGGAAAAAAGTAGAACATATGTTTCATAATAGAGTGCAATGAAAAACAAATAGCGTGAGTAGGAAAGAAATGTGAGGAAAAACTCAATCATATTTGTTGCATAGATTAATATGTGATAAATGAGACCGGATACAGTTTTAATAAGACACTTAAAAGAGATATTGGCGATTAAATGATTAGAGACAGTGAGGGGAACTGAATGATGTTTTAGTTTGACAGAAGGTGCTCATCTTACAGTTATAGCAGGAAGTAAAGATAGAAAAAGGAGATTATAAGAAGAGTGCAGGGTAGGGTGTCTTTGGGTAGCTGAGGTGAGTAGGGAGAAAAGAGACAGAGGTATAGAAAAGGTCCGCAGAGAGAAAGTGGATATGGTAAAGTACTGGGAAAAAATAAATGAGTGAAGTAGGATGTTGGAGAGGGTTGTGAGGTGTGACTTGGGTAGAAGGGGTGACTGAAGTACAGTGAGTAAGTTTAGCCAGGATTGGCACAGCAGCAGGTCCATGATTTTGTGAAGTATTCTTTTAGGGAGCATTTAAAGGTGGGTAGGTTAGAAATAGTTCTGGCGGTTAGCAATAGTGAGTTCCATTTTTTTTGCTATGAAGTATGAGTATAGGCTTTGTCCAGGGGATTTATTTGGTTGATTTATGGTAAGAAGTTGTTTTTCCTTCTGATATGAGAGTTCTTTAAGGGAAACATGTTGATTAAAGGGGTAAGAGCTGTGCAGGCTAATGGTTTGTGTATGACTTTATGTACTGTTATAAGTTAAATGTAGTAGAGATGGAAGGGGAATTACAACCAGCTAAGGGTATGCAGAGCTTTACAGTGATGGGTAAAGGAGGATGAATTAGTAGCAAATGTAGCAATTTTGTTGTAGCAATTTAGTTTTTTGTAGATGATCGTAAAGTGGGTAGAGTTGGGGCTCTATAGAGTAGGGAGGGCAGAAGGTAGGTTTTGGCTATAGTAATTTTAGTGGGTGTACTAATAAATGTTTTTCTGTATAGCATACCTAGACCTGGATGGATTTTCTGGATATTGCTTTGGATGTGGAAGTCAAATTCAAGTCAATTGCCTATTATAACTCCTAATAGCTTGGTGTGGTGAACTAATTCAATTTCAGTGCCATTTGCCAAAGAGATTTTGAAAAATGCCTTGTTGTTAGGGGTGTGAATTTTTGGGTTACAGAGGAGTTTGTTTTTGTGGGGTTGAGTAAGAGTTGTACTCTTGTAAGACAGGTTTCAACAGAGATGACAGTTTGTTGAGTGATTTTTTGGAGGTGAGTTAAGGTGTTTAAAGAGCAGATGATGGTAGAGTCATCTGCATATTGAATCAAGGTGCCTTCACAAGAAGATGAATGTAGATTATTGATAAAAATATAAAAACATTGTATAGTAAAGGGTCAAGGATGGATCCTTGTTGGATGCCTGTGGAAGTGGGAAGATGTGCAGAGATGGACACTTGCCATTTAACAGCTTGTTGCCTGTTGGCCAGGTAGCTAGAGAACCATTAAACAGATGGAGATGATAGACATAGGTGGAAAGTTTATTGAGGAGGCTTTTGATAGCTCTAGAAATACTGCAGATACAAGTATATTAGAGTTCCGAGCTTTATTGACAGTGTCTGTAAAAGATAATGCAGTGGAGGTGCTGTGGTCTGGATGAAATCCATGTTGCATATTAGTGATTAGCTTATTTTGTATTTGATAGTGTTGAAATTGTTGATGTATACATCTTTTAAGGATCTTAGAGATGGGAGACAGGATGGCTATGGGATGGAAATTTATGTCAGTGGAATTGCCTCCTTTATGTAAAGGGATAATATATGTCATTTTCCATTAGTTAGGGATACAGGATTCTATAATTGATCTATTAATAAAGATGCTGATTGGGTATGCTATTGCATCTGTAGCTAGATTTAGGTATTCCAGCTGAAGGCTGTCGGCTGAGGAGGAACAAGGTTTTAGCTTAAATAAAAACTTTTCTATGAGAGTTATAGAAACTGGTTGAAAGGTAAGGTGGGTGGAGTTGTCTATATGTGTATTGGAGAGGCTGCAGTTAGGTGAGTTTTGTGAAGGAGATGTGCTAGAGTCTAAGGTAGTGGAAGCTAGTTGTGGGGAAGGGGGAGTGTTAAGCAAGTTTGAGGTTAAGTTGACTATGCATTCTGTGAAGTATGTATTGAAGGAGGTAGCTGTTTGAAAAGGAGGAATGTCTGGGTATGGGCTGAGATCCTTTTTTGTACCTGAGTTGACGAGAGAGGATATGGAGGGCCAGAATTTTTTAGGGTTCTTTTTATGTTTTTTATTTTGTATCTGAGAATAATAAAAGTTTTTATCTCTACTAACTTCCTTCTTGACTTGGTTTTGTAGCTGTCTGAACAATTTCCAGTTTTTGTCATGCTTTATTCTTTTGCCACTTTATCCATGCTTTGTCTCTGTCTTTCATAAGGAGTTTGCATTGCTTGGTGAGCCATGGAGTATGGATGTTTTTAATTATTTTGCACACTGTGAGGCTAAGGTGTTAGTCACATATCTCCTACTCAGAGGCGATCTCTGCCTAATACACAAAGCTATGTCAAACCCAGAGCTTTTGGATATGCTCCACTTAAAGAAATCCCAGTTCCTCTGAGCTGCATGCTCTAGGGACCTAAACCTTGTCACCACAATAAACAGAACACGCTGGAGGTATAGATTCCTGTCCCAGAGACTTCCCATACTCTGGAACAAACAACCTATCTATGTCAAACAAAGATCCTCATTAGCACTCTTCAAGAAAAATCTTGATGATTGGATGGGAGATGCTCAACAGTGGTTTCAGGAAAATAATTTTCTTGGGTAGCGAAAGCCAGGGTACCTTTTGGCTAGGCTTATATAGGCCCTAGGGACAATAGCCTAGTACCTACCTATGAACCTATATGAATATTTAGAAATGTTGCATTGAAGTATTTAGCTGCATCATTTAAGGGGAGTCTTTTTAAGATGGATCCCTTAACTGCTTTCACAGCTTCAATGTAAGACTCTTTGGAGAAATGGGAAAGATTATGGGCAGTTTTGAGCTTATATTCCTTTGTTAGTTGTGTAATATTTCTGTAGGTATAAGCTGGCAGGTAGTCACTTAATGTATCAGGGAAGGTACCTGAGGAGGTAAAATAAGATGGGTTGGTAACCAGAATCCAGTCCAGAATACATTGTTGGGAGTTATTTTGCCATATCTTGTTGAGTGAATCCAAAGACGTTCATGCTGTTGATTGACTGGCAGTTTTTATCTGCAAATTCAGCAATGTTTATATCACCCAGGAAAATTATTTTGTTTGTGATTGTATCGGTTATTCAGGATATTATTGTGATGATATGAGGTACTGCCAGCTATGCCAGGAGAAGTAGGGTAGTGGATGTGTAACATATGCCAGCAATGCTAGCTGGAGTTTTGTAAAGAATTATATGTTATTTGTATATCAAACTGATTTGTATAGGTGCTTGTGTTGAAAATGTATTTGTAAAGTTGCTTGTGTTAAACAAAAAGTACGAACAGTGGGTCCTGCTGGACAGAAAAATAAGTATATCTGTATGTCAGACTGTATGGTAACTATTGAAATGAATACATGTGTTTATTTTATTTGTATTTGATTAACTTTGACTGTTTTAGCCTTTGTTTGGTGGTTCCTGTTGGCTGCACACCAGCATATTTTGGTTTTTGAAATGAATACATTGTAACAGAGGATACTGGAAGAGAAGAGCTTAAGCTTAGTCCAGCTAACTTTGAAAAATAGTTTGAAATTAAATTACTTGGCATAAGCCATAAAGATTGTATCTCACAGGTCTCAATATAGCCAGAGACAAAAAGGTCTGTACTAGGAAGCCTTCTACATTGTCTTTAGCAGTGAACTAATTACTACCCTGGAAGGGTGGAAGTGTTGAAATGGTTTTATGGTTTTCAGATGCTATAACACATCTTAGCAAAGCTCTATTTGTGTGTATGGCAAAACATGTGTGTGAGATTCTGGTTCAGTTTCTAGTAAAGGGGGATAGTATGGGAACCAGAAGTCAGATGACCAGATGTATGTGATGTTCTGTAATCCAGCACAAAAATGATGTTTTAATACTAGATGAGACTCAAGTCTTATTGCAGTCTGTTTTTGTAACCTGACAAAGATGGATCTTTCACCCACTTCATCTTCCCTTGCTTTAGTAAGTAATCAGGGGATAGTAATTCTTTAGATTGGTCATGAACATATAGTAAGATTAATTAAGTACTGTTTTTCTGTATCTATGTGAATCTATTCATCTGTGTTATTTTTAATATTTCCTGTGATTGAAACTCTGGTGTTTATTATAAATAGATATTTAGCATTTTCACATTCTTTTATTATTTATTATTAAATATATTTAAACTTTTCATTGTGGCTGGTCCTTTAGAGAATATTTTAATGTTCAAGAGTTGTTGTATCTTTCGGCTTTTTCCAGTTAGGGGTCGCCACAGCGGAACTCCGGCCCGCTAATGATTGGCAGTAGATTTTTACGTACCAAGTTGCCAGCCCTGATGCACTACCTTCAACGAAGGTACACCCATTCACGCATGTCTCCACACAGAAGACGCTTTAGCTGAGACTCGAACAGGACAATGTCTTCCTGTGAGGCGACAACACTACCGCAGCACCACCACCTCAGTACTTGTATTTATTTGGTGACACTGTGTCTGCTCCTGAAAGCCTGGCTGTTTGGTCAACATTACCATTTGTATTAGTATTAATTTCACTCAGTATAATTGGGTACCCTTGTAAGAGTCTTAGTGTAGCTGGCTTTGGAGTGTCTGGTGGCAGTAACTACCTTATAGCCTGGGCAGAAGGGGACATAGAGAGTAAATCTGTGCCAGTATTTTCCAGGTGTGTGTGTGTGTGTGTGTGTGTGTGTGTGTGTGTGTGTGTATGAAAATCAAATCTCACATATGTGTGTCAGCTGCTTGGAGCAGGGACATAGAGCACTGGTTTCACAGAGACAATGGTGGAGGACTTGGCTTGGACACTTGGCTGAGAACTCAACTCTACAGCTGTGCCAGTGGGGAGTCTTACTGGGTTCTGGAGAAAGAGAGAGAGAGAGAGAGAGAGAGAGAGAGAGAGAGAGAGAGAGAGAGAGAGGGAAATTTAGCCCCCGGACTGAGTGTGTTCCCTTTGTGCTCTTATTGTGCTTGATGCAGAGAGCTACATCTGTAAATACTATGTGTATCTACTTTTGTTCCTAGTGAATATCTGTCTCCAGTGTCAGTGGTGAGGATTTAGGCTCCTTGATTATTGGCCCAGAGAGTGGACATCACAAGTATGTTTTCAAGTGTTGGAATGTTCTGTCCTGGGGGATATATAACAGAGTAATGCATATGCTCTTGGCTCTATTAAGTTTTAGGAATGAGATTAGGATTTCTGATTTTCCAAATTTTGGGATTGTGCCTGCATAGGGAGTTACTATGAGCATATTTAGGAAGATTATAGCTATTCTACCTGCTTTTTCATACATTCTATTGAGCCTGATAATATAACCAGGGATAGTATTTCAGCATTTTATTTATTTATTTTATTTTACATTTGTTTACCAGGAAAATTTGACTGGGTGTGAGCCCACTTTCAGTGGAGGCCCAGGAATAAAAGTTCCACATACAAAATAGACAAAATTATTACAAAAGGAAGTTGGACAATTTATAAAAAAAACTTACAATAAAAAATGATGCATTGTATACAAGTATAGTGACAAAAATAGGAATGTTATAGTTTAAGGAAAACAGAAGTAGGCATTATATCATTTTGTCAAGTAGAAGGTTCAAAGTGCAGTAAGATGATAGCAAATAGGAACGTTACAGTTTAAGCAGAATACATGCATAAAATTATATCCTTTTGTCAGGTAGAAGGTCCAAAGTACATTTGGATTTCTGTTATAAGGTAGAACTAAAACTAAAGATTGAGATTATCTTTCATTTCAGGTTTTAGCCATGTCTCTGTTGTTTGTTAGGATATCTGGGTTGGGTTGAGTCGTCCAGGCATGAAAATGTGATCTTGTTGCATATGCTTCTAAGGTTTAGAGTGACTATTTTTGAACTTTTAGGGTGTATTCTTTGGCTTGGTGTTTGGTTGTAACCTGTCCTGTGGTGGCCGTCACCACACTGATGTATGGTAGAGAAAGACGGTTTATTTATTATGGCATTTTAGCAGAGATGGGTAGAAGTATTACCTTGACATTAGGACTAATATTTTTCTAGTATTATAGGTTACAGCAGTGGAATGGTATTGTATGAAATATGTTTGAAGAGATTTTTTGAGTAGCTAGTGGGACAATGGCTGATAGATGAGGATGAAGTAATGGTTGAGGTGTGCTTATTTATTATTTCTATTGGTGGAGATGTTATAAATGAGAGGAAGAAGATGAATGAAGTGATATAGGAGGGAAACATGATTATTGTTGTAAAAAATCTTGTAGTATGTTGTGGTGAATTACTGAGTAGTGATAATGTAGTAGGTTTGATAGGGATGGAGCAGAATGAGATTTGAGAAGCAACTAAGAACAGAAGTGGGAGGGGAGAGGATGGTATAATGAGAACAATTTTTGATTGGATAGTGCAGTTAGGCACAGGCAAGGAGGATGAGTAGAGGATGTAGAGTAGAGGATCCAGCCAGGGCACCCCCTTTATTGGAAAGGCTCACCCAGACTCTGCTACACTTTGCTGTCAGGGAAAGGTTGGTTTGCTTTTTATTTGTTGTATTTTGTATTAGTTTATTGCCTTTTTATATTTTGAGTGCTGTGATTTGTTTTCTTTATCTTGTGTTTTGCTTGTGTTCTGCTTTTAACTGCATATTAAAACTTCAAAAGACCCCACAGCTCTGTCTCTTGTGAGTCAGGCAGAAATTAGAACTGATCAATTAAGGACTCATACATAAGACAGAAGAGGTCACTTAAGGTTAATCATTTGTGAACTGAGGGGGTGGAGCTAGGAACTAAACCTTCTATTTAAGGGGTAAAATAAAACATTTCAGAGCTTTATTGTAAAGACTCACCCAGACTTTGCTACACTTTGCTGTGAAGGAAAGGTTGGTTTGCTTTTTATTTGTTGTATTTTGTATTTGTTTATTGTCTTTTTATATTTTGAGTGCTGTGATTTGTTTTCTTTACCTTGTGTTTTGCTTGTTTTCTGCTTTTAACTGCATATTAAAACTTCAAAAGACTCCACAGCTCTGTCTCTTGTGAGTCAGGCATAAATTTTTCCCCACCCCCCCCACACCAACTCACTGTTGTGTTCTTAAATACCACTGTCTTTCTAGTTGCCTGCCTCTTATGTTAATTTGACCATATATCACATTTCCTCTCTGCTTTCACTGGCTTGTGTGAGTAAGCAAAAAATTATCATTTTGTGAAATCACTACCCTTCAACTATTTAAATTTATTGGCCATTCTACTGTATTCCATAGTACCGGAATACAAAAGTGATCACCCCATTTCAGTCTATTTTGCGGTTTTAAAAATAGTGACTCTACACTAAAACTTAACTTTTTAGACATGTAAAACTTGTTACCTACTTTCACATCTAACTTCTCTAGTGCACACTGCAGTGTTTAGGATAAACCATTTTTTTTCATCTTACCTTTAAGCATCCCTGTGACTAGCACTTGCTATAATACCTGCTGGAAAGCACTAGGAAGCCTTAAACTGATACAAGCACTCAACTCTCCTTATTAATAAGGAGAAATTAATCATAGGCACTAAACAGCCTATAATTGCAAAGTGCCTTGCTAAGGTAAGGGAAAACAGCTCCTGTATTTTTGAAAAAAAAAAAAAGAACCAAACCAGGCATGTCCAAGGGTCAGCTTCCATTGATTTCTCCTGTCCACCTGGTGAATCTGGGCATACTGGGGCAATGCAGCAATTGCCTCATGTACACAGACAACCCTCTCGTCCTACCTCCCAACACTACAACCTGTGAGAGATGCACTTACATAGCCAAACTGGAAGCAAAGCTCTCTCCACCCAAGATTGTGCTAGACAGTCAAGAGGAGAAGGTTAACACTCACACTACACCTCAAGCAACACATAACCCTTCTAAACTCACATCACACATAGCAACACTAAATCCACATACGCGGAGGCCCTTAACAGTAACCTGCCCAAGCAACAAGGACCTCCAAAGCTGAAACACAAACACCAATCACAACCAAAGTGTCACATAGCTCACAACACCAGTGTGCCACCCAGCAACAGCCCCTAAGGCAAGACAACGTACCTAACACTTTACTCATAGGTAACTCTATAGTCTGGCACACTGATGTCCCACTCACCAGGCTGAACAAGGAGAAAATTACAGTGAGCTGCCTGTCGGGTGCCAGGATCCACCACATAACTCATGCACTCAAGTCACTCCCCAACAAGTATAAATATGACTCTGTCATTATCCATGTTGGAGTGAATGACTTGAGATGTACCTCCCTGGACTACATGAAAAGAGACATGGAAGAGCTCTCAGATCATGTGGCTCAGGCAGGTATGACCCTAGCCCTGAGTAGCATCCTGCCTTCGCCCAGAATGATACCACAATATAAGGACAAAATGATTGACTTCAACAATTGGCTAAGGTTCTGGTGTCATTCAAAGGAGATCCTGTATCTGTCTTCCTGGGACGACATGATCAACAGACCAAGATGCTTTCCAGAGATGGTCTGCACCTGTCGCCCCTGGGATTGAGGTTACTGGCAAAGGCTCTTGCCACCCCTATAGTGCCTTTTTTAGGCAAAGTTCAAAGGACAAAACCACCACCGTAACAGGTACAAGCATGCAAAATCTGAAGGTAATGCTACTCAATGCTAGAAGTCTAAACCTCAAAATGCACTCTCTTGAGGCACTCCTAAAAATGGAGAACATCGATATCTGTGCAGTAACTGAGACCTGATTCAAGGCTCCAGAGAGCACCACTGCAATTCCAGGCTACAACTCTTACCACACTTTTCGGCCAACAAACCAGGATCGAAACACTAAAGGTGGAGGAGTGTCCATATTCACCAAGGATATTCACACCACCAGGTTAGTTGCCCAACACAATGTGACTGAAATTCTCCAGGTGCAACTAACACTAGGTAAGACTGCAATCCAAATTGCAGCTTGCTACAGATCCCCCACCATGCCCAAAGATTCTCACTACACCTTTCTAAACATACTGGAAAATATTAATATACAACCAAATACCCTAATACTGGGTGATTTCAACTATCCTGCCATTAACTGGGAAAACTACTCGTGTACCAACACCTTTGCCCAACGGTTCTTGGAATTCATAAATTCCAATCCCCTGGATCAACTAATCCATAGTCCCACCAGGGGCTCCAATATCCTAGACCTGGTCATTACCAACATGGGAAACTGATGCTCCAAACCTATAGTCACCCCCTTGTTGGTCAGATCAGACCATAAGCTAATCACCCTTAACATCCACATCCCACCCCCACCCCCCAGTAAGGAAACCTCCATAAAAAACTTCTCCAAAGCCAACTTCATGCCACTCAAGTCAGAAATTACAAACTTCATGACACCCATGCAGATGGGAACTGAAAGTTCGACTGCTGAGTCCTACACTAAGGCACTGTACATGCACATCCACTCATGCATGAATTGTGCCATCCCAAATAGAACCAAGATGCTCTCCTCCAAAAAAAGGAAGCCAGTCTGGTGATCCCCTGCTATAAACAAACTTTACAACAAAAGGAAGAAACTGTTGCAGAAAAGAGGAAAATCCCAGGATGCAAAAAACTCCCTTACCAGCCTCAGTAAGAAGCTGAGATCCCTCATAAAATCCTCCAAAGCTAGTTACGAAAATAAAATTGCCAAAGATTCCAAAGAGAACCACAAGGCATTCTATAACTATGTCAAGAATCTAAATGGCAATGCTCAGATCTGCTCTGAACTACAACAGAATGGCATTACATATACTGATCCCAAGGATATTGCCAACATCCTGGCGGATCAATTCAGTGCCAACGTTACCCCCTATCACCCCCTAAATGGCTCATCTCAATACCGGAAGATTGCTAAATTCTGGTAATAATGGCCACACAGGTAAAAAACGCACTCTCCAAAGCTATGAATACAGCATCCATGGGACCAGGTGACATCCCAGGCTGCGTACTGCATGAACTACAAAATTAACTGGCACCTCATCTAAGTGACATGTTTAATCATACCCTCACCTCAGGCTTCATGCCCACTGAGTGGTGCACAGCTACAGTTATCCCACTCCACAAGGGGGGGATCCACCTTGGATCCCAGGAACTACCACCCCATCAGTCTGACGAGCCTGATCTGCAAGGCAATGTAGCGTATTATCATGGAACTTATCAACAAAAACATTGGCAACCTTAAAACACTGGACCCCACCCAGTTTGGGTTTGTGAAGGGCCGATCTTGTCTCCTGAGCCTGATTGACTTCCTCGAATCAGTCTCCAGAGCCGTGGACAAGGGTAAGGCAGTCCACACAGCCTATCTGGACCTCGCCAAGGCCTTTGACACCATCACCCACTCTGGAATCATAGATAAACTTACTAAGCTGGGCATTAAGCCCTACATCACTCGATGGTTGCCAACTGGCTTACTGACAGAACCCACACTGTAAAAGTAGCTGACTCCAAATCCAGCTGCAGACAAGTGACAAGTGGAGTACCTCAGGGTTCAGTTCTGGGACCTCTCTTGTTTGGCATCTACTTCTCTGAAGTACTGGCCAACACTAAGGGACTCTAGCTAACAAAGTTCACAGATGACTGCAAACTGGGAGCCATTATTGAATCCCCAAATGATGTTGATACTCTACAAAAGGGCCTTACAGAAACAGATGCTTGGTGCCAGAGCCATGGGCTCAAGCTCAATGCCATTACAATTGGATTATCCTGCTGGCAGGCTACCTTCAGTCGGCCTGAATTCCAAAGTCTAGGTCTGGCATCAGTTGCTGTCACCTCCTTACTGACGTCAGTGCACCAGGGGTATAAAAGATGCAGCCAATGCCATTTTCTTCAGTCTTTCTTGACGCCCGGTGCCCGAAGCAAAAGCAGTTCGCAATTGCCGGTTGGCCGACTCCTGAGATTTTCATGTTCGAATTTCAGATCTGAAGTCTTCACTAAAAGCTAAGTACCCCGTTGGGGAAACTTTTTTCTTGCACCAGACCGATGTCAGAAAAAGTTAATAATTGCATTTCTTGTGGGAAGCAAATACCTCATAAGGACTTTCATTCTTACTGTATTCCTTGCCTAGGCCCTGACCACGACATTGCTAGTTGTCGGTTTTGTGCTAGATTTAACCAATGCACTATTAAGCGTCGGTACGATTTTGCATTTCACTATTTTGGCAGAAGATTTAACTATACAATGTCGTTGGATAGCCATCTGACTACCGGAATTCACAAGAAACGCAAAGAAAAGGACAGGCATCCGAGGTCCAAAACCGACGACGAGGCTTCTTCTAAGCCAGTTGCCGGTTCTCAGTGAGGCACCTTCACAGCCCCTGACGACCGCTTCCTTAGACTCACAGGCTGCTACCAACATCCACGTGGAGTCAACCAGGCCACTGGAAAGCCAAGGTATTGGACCTTCGGAAACTATTCCCTCAGATGGGTCCGGAGCCGCTGAGCAGGCATTGGCTTCTGAGGGTGTTTTCAGACCTACTCAATTATATGTTAAAACGACTTCAGCTTCAAAGGCAAAGACTAAAACACCTTTAAAGACAAAGAAACAAGTACAACAGCCTCATGGACAGGCCTCCAAAAACAGATGCTCAAAATGGCCGAAGACCTAATTACTTTGATCAGGGGTTCCCATCCCCCTCCTGATAAGAGGCCTAGGCAAGAGACAGAATATGAATGTTCAGATCAGGTTTCCTTTTCATCTGATTCCTCTTCTGATCAAGAATACTCTCTTCCTCCCTATGAAGAATCTGATGGTGAAGAATCTATCCCTTCAGCCTCTCCTCCTGAGGATTATTCTTTTGGGGAAATTTTACTTACCATGAGGGACCATTTCCACTGAGAGAGCCAAGATTATTCAGAATCTAAGAAAAGGCTCAGAGACTTCCTTTTACTACCACAACACAGGCCCCTAGCTATTCCACCTGTGTTAGACATTGCAGATAATGTATTTTCAGAGTCCAGTCTGACCCCTGACTCCTTACCTCCAGCTCCGGTTAAGCCGGACAGGTACTACAGGGTTCCTGACTCTCATAAATTCCTTTTCAAAAACCCTGCTGCTGAACCAGAAACTATCTCTCATGGTCCCAAAGGGGTCAAGGCTTCAATTGCAAAAAACCCTACTCCCTCTGACAGGGATTCTAGGGCACTGGACAGATGGGGAAAAAAGATTTACACTTCTGCTACCTTGGCTATAAGGGCTTTAAATTGTCAGTTTCATATGTTCAAATATCAGCAATATATTATGTCACTGCTTAAACAGAAAATGTTGATAAATTCTGAATGTGCAGAAAACAAAGAAATGCAGGATTTATTGCATGCAGCTCAACAAGTTGGAAAGCATACTTTGCAATGTGGTTTTGATTCTCTGGAGGCCTCCTGCAGGGCCGCAGTTATGGGTTTTGTCATTAGGAGGCATGCTTAGTTAAAGGAACAAAATCTACCTGATCATGTTAAAGCAAAATTATTAGATGCTCCGTTACAGCATGATACTTTGTTTGGTGTTAAAACAGAAGAGGTGTTAAAGAAAATGGAGGACAAAGCTAAATCTATGCAAACAGTCAAGGATTTCTTACAGGTACAGCCACCAAGATTTAGCAGACACTGGCCCACAAAGAATTGGTCCTTTCCAGTGTCAGACAGGCCACAGAGGGGCAGATACAGATGCCCTAGAGGCAGATCCCAGCCCCAAGGTTCATACAGGTCTAAACAATGGGGTGCTTCTACCTACAAAACTGGAGAAGGCAAATCACAGCCATACAGGAAACAGTCCCGATGACTTCCCCCTGCCTGCGCCAAGCACTTATCTTCTGGCAGCACCTTTAGGGGGAAAACTAACACTTTTTTCTCAAAACTGGCATATAATAACCCAGGACAAATGGGTCTTAAACATAGTGTCATAGGCTACAAGTTTCACTTCCATACCCTGCCAAGGGCAAACGGTTGGCTAGACCTGCCAAATCATCAATGGGCAGAGGCACAAAAACAAGTCTCATCCCTCATGGACATGAGGGCCATTCAACAAGTACCAGAGCAAGAACAGGGACAAGGATTTTATTCAAGACTGTTCTTGGTACCCAGAAAGGACAAAGCCTGGAGACCAATACTGGACCTATCTATTCTAAACACATATCTGGATATTCCAAAATTCAAAATGTTGACTCTACAGCAGCTTCTGCCCATGTTGGGCAAGAAGGCTTGGCTTGTGACTTTAGATCTAAAAGAGGCATACCTGCATGTCCCAATCAGACAAACATGCAGAAGATACCTCAGACTAAAAGCTGGCTCAATGCACTACCAATTCTCTGCACTGCCCTTTGGCTTATCTACTGCGCCCGGGGTCTTCACAAAGTGCCTGGCACCAGTAATTGCATACTGCAGACAAAGAGGAATACAAATATATCCTTACTTAGATGACGGCCTTATTTAAGCAGAGAACAAGGACATTCTTCTACAGCATCTGGCGTTTGTAAAGAGATTATTACCATGCCTAGGGTACACAGTCAACGAACAGAAATCAAAACTAGTACCCTCTCAAGAGATAATATTCCTGGGTGCAAGCTTAAATACAACTGCCCAGATGGCTTATCTCATGCCAGACAAACAAAGGCAACTGACTACCTATTTCAAACTGTTGGCAACAAAGGCCCAGTTGTCTGCAAGAAAAATTCTGCAGGCTTTGGGCTTCATGGCATCCTACATTCTACTAATTCCATATGCAAGACTGCATATGAGGAAACTTCAATGGTACCTAAAAAGTGTTTGGACTCAACATTTCCACAGCCTGGAAACAATAATTACTCTCATTCCCTGCCTGCAACAGGAGTTTCGATGGTGGGCGAAGGCCTGTCACCAGAACAAGGGACAGCCTTTCACTCTACCCCCAGCCACACAGACATTAACAACGGATGCATCCGATTATGCCTGGGGAGCCCACATGGCAGGAAGATGTATTCAAGGCACATGGTCCGCAAACCAAATGCATCTGCATATCAATCAAAAAGAGATGCTAGCTGTTCAAAATGCCCTGACAGCCTTCAAGGACCTACTTCATCCGGGAGAATTACTGGTAAAGACAGACAATACCACTGTCATGTGGTATATAAACAAGCAGGGAGGCACTCATTCTTACCCCCTTTGCAGACTAGCCATGACTTTGTGGGACACAGCATTGACTTACCAAGTACATCTGCGGGCACAATTCCTGCCAGGAAAAATAAATACTTTGGCAGATGAACTAAGCAGAAACCTCATGGATTCCCACGAGTGGAAATTGGATCAACAAATCTTCCGCATGGTAACAAGGAAATGGGGATGCCCGGACATAGATCTATTTGCCTCACCTCACAACTGCCAACTAAAGAGATTCTGCACAAGGACTTATCACAGAAAAGCATGGAAAGTGGATGCCCTATCTTTCAGCTGGAAAAACGTAACAGTATATGCCTTTCATCCTCTGCCTCTCCTCCCCAAGGTACTCCTAAAGGTCAGACAGGAGAAGCCAAAAATAATACTGATTGCCCCAGACTGGCCACGCCAGTACTGGTATCCAATCCTAAGGAACTTGTCTCAAAGCCCAGCCTGGACCTACCTCAAGTGCCTCATCTACTGTCCTAGCAGAACAATCAGATCCTGCACAGCCAACTCAAGACCTTAAATCTGGCAGCATGGCGGATAATGTACTCTTACAAAACACACCTCTCACTAAAGTGGTGATGGATGTCATTTTGGAGGCCAGGAGGCCTAGTACTAGAAAATCCTATGCTGGAAAATGGAAGAGATTCTGTGCTTGGAACCAGGCACAAGGGATTGACACAGCTGTACCAAATATTCCTCAGATTTTGCAATACTTGACTGAGATGTTGGACAAAGGCCTATCCTTTTCATCTATAAAAATTCATGCCTCTGCCATTTGGCTCATTACAATACAGAGCCACCAATCTTTTCTCATCCTTTATTAAGGCAGTACCTCAGAGGGGCCAAAAATTTAACGCCTCCAAGGAGATCACCAATACCTGCATGGGACCTCAATTATGTCTTGGAAAAACTCACCCTGCCTCCTTTTGAGCCAGCCGCTACAGCTGATATAAAGTTTTTATCTTGGAAAACAGCTCTGCTCCTAGCAATAACTTCTGGAAGATGAGTCTCAGAGCTACAGGCACTCATGGCTGTGGAACCTATTATCATTTTTTATCCAGACAGGGTTTCTCTGAGGACAAACCCAACATTTATGCCTAAGGTAGTGTCCAGTGTGGCCCTTAACCAAACTATTCACCTGCCTACCTTTTATCCAAACCCACAGAATAAGGGGGAGAGAATTCTGCATTCTTTGGACATACACAGACAGCTACGCTTCTATTTGAACAGAATCAAAGCTTTCCGAAAGACAGAGCAATTACTAGTGGCATTTGCTGCAGGATCACAAGGAAAGGCTATCTCAAAGCAGACTATTTCAAAGTGGATAGACCACTGCATTCATTTCTGCTATTCACAACATGGCAAGCCAGTACCTAAGGACATTAGGCCACATTCAACCAGAGCAGCAGCCACTTCAGCAGCCTTCCTCAGGGGAGTACCAACCAAAGACATTTTAGAGGCTGCTACTTGGAGTTCAGTGCACACCTTCACAAAGCACTACCACTTACCACTCTACTCTAAATCCAGGGCAGGCTTTGCCACTGCAGTTCTGCAGGGCCTAATAGCCGCTCCCAATGCTATTTAGCTCCAGCCTCCCAACCTTAGCTTTGGGATTCAACCCAATTGTAATGACTGCAACAGTGAAACACAAAGAACATAGTACAGTTGTGTACACTTACCATAAATGTAGATGTTCAAGTGTATTCACTGTTGCAGTCCAGGTTACCCACCCGCCATCCCCATTTCTTTGCTGGAACTTATCTGTACTTCTCTATTCTATACAACCTATGTGGTGTATTTGCTTGTAGATGAAGGCAAAATATATACTTTGGTGCATGTATATATTGACATATTTTTTAGCCAACCCTATTGGGGGCACCTGACATCTGGGGCAAGAAAAACTGAAGAAAATGGTGTCGGCTGCATCTTTTATACCCCTGGCGCACTGACATCAGGGAGGAGGCGACAGCAACTGACGCCGGACCTAGACTTTGGAATTCATGCCGACTGAGAGTAGCCTGCCAGCAGGATAACCCAATTGTAATGACTGCAACAGTGAATACACTCGAACATCTACATTTATGGTAAGTGTACACAACTGTACTTTATCCCCTTTGGGAAAAAACATGTACCCGTGAATTACCACATAGGTGGCAGTACACTAAACACCGAAAGTGTGATAAGAGACTTAGGGACACAGGTGGACAGTGGTCTCACCTTCAATAACCACATCGCCACAACAGTCAGGAAATCCTTCTATGTGGCACACCTCATCACTAAGGGCTTTTCATCCAGAAAAAGGAGGTCATTGTCCCACTGTACCCTCATTAGACCCATTATAGAATACAACGCCCCATTTGGTATGTTCCTCTCAAGACATCTGCAACAACTGGAAAGGCCACAGAAACACCTCACTAAAAGAATCACAGGTCTAAAACAGATGCCCTATGCTGACTGCCTTAAAAAAACTCCAGCTATACTCTGTTGCATATTGTCTACTCCGAGGCAATCTCTGCTTAACATACAAGGCCATGTCAAACCCAGAGCTGTTGGACATGCTACACTTAAAGAAATCCTAATCCCTCTGAGCCACATGCTCCAGGGATCTAAACCTTGTCATCACAATAAACAAAACATGCTGGAGGGATAGGTTCCTGACCCA
This sequence comes from Protopterus annectens, assembly GCF_019279795.1. NCBI lineage: Eukaryota > Metazoa > Chordata > Ceratodontiformes > Protopteridae > Protopterus > Protopterus annectens. The sequence continues at coordinate 302,546,938 of NC_056737.1, forward strand.
GAGGCTCCCCAGACTAATAGCCAGGGAATTGTTATGGCTAGGCTTGTATAGGCCCTAGGGCCAATAGCCTAGTACCAACCTATGAACCTATGGACCTATGTAGCTCATGTTTCCAATGCTCTTTAGCTACTTCAGTATTGTAATGTTTGCACAATCCCAAATGCAACAATCTTGCTACATTATTATGCCTTTTAGTATATAGCCCCTCTGCCATTAGTATATCACATCCAGCAATAAGATGTGTGACTGTTTCTAGTACTGTTTTGCAGAAGCTGTATTTGTCTGTTTCTCTGACATGTCCAATATACTTTGTAAACCAAACTATATGTAGTCACTATCCTGGGCTGCCAAAATTAGTATTTCATCTTTTGGTTTAAATTCATCTTTCCTTAACAATTCCTGCATCAGATCCTGATTGACACGAGGCAGTTGCAGGAGTTTTCTGTACTTGCAACTGTACTTATGCCTTTTCCACATTTCTTGTCTTCTCATCTAATCCTTCTTCATATATTCTTTCTTTTGCTTTTGGCACATCCAGTTGCTGTCTGATTTTTGACTACTTTTGGTTTGATTTCCATTCCTGCTTGACACCGATATGCTTCTACTAAACTAAACAGTAAAGTCATCTTAGACTTGTTCTCTTCATGTTTTAAAAACTTTCACAATGTTTGGATTTGGTGAGATCAGCAGATGTATGCATGTAATCCACTGTTACAGCAGTGTAGCTTTTTTGATCTTAACATAGGAATGGCTGCTTCACTCTTAACTATAGTTCTATTACTGTGTAGACAGAATGCAAATATTTGCATTAAATTCTTGGTAAATTTTCTTATAGTTCTTATCTGTAACTGTGAAGAGACTTGTTCTTTATGCATGACATAGTCCTTGTAGTCTACTGACCAGAAATACCTCTGAAAACTCACCTTCATAATGTAAAAAAGTATGTTGGCTAGAATTTGAACAATTTACCTGCTGTTTTCAAAATATGCCATAATGGCATTTAGTATAAATCGGGGGCAAAAACACACAAGAATACGATGGCATTCAGAAGTGCAGCAAAGATTCAAAACTTGGGTGTCTTTAATGTCTTCCCATCAGATTTTTAAGAGATTTGTTTCTCATGGGTCCTTCTCACAAAAAAGATTTTGAAAAATATTTTAAAGCCTGCGTGGCTAAGGATTATACATGTGATCTTCGCAGTCAGCTTTCTCACTATAATGATTATCTTGGCTTACATATCACCAATTCATTTGTCTTGCAGAAAAAGTTCATTTAATTTAACTGGATAAGTAAACTGGACACTGACATTTAACAGCATGTCCTGGACCTGAAGGTTAAGAATACTATAACCAGTATGATTTTTTTGAGGGGGTAGTTTACCTAATGAAGAGGGAGAAACGATATAAACTCCACAGTGAAAGTGACTGGTGGTCAGGATTAAACCCCAGCTGCAAGACCTGTAAAATAGAGCTCTTAACCACTGAAATCCTATGCTGGATTCATATGTGGCAGTGTTATGAAGCAGTAACGTAAATAATGAAAATTCTGACAGTAATAACAAGTCTGAATACTATCTGGGAAAATACAATGCCTGCCTATGACTTTGTTTTGGGATTTGTATGTACAAGAGTTCCATTGTAGTCTTCTTGTGAGTCCATATTACATGGGAAAGCCAAGCCTGTCTGTCAAAGTCTGCAAAACTAATACTGTCATGCGTGTTTCTACATTTTCTTATAGCAATTGTGTACTATAGTTTGAAGTCTGTCATAGAGGCTTGAAGAGGAGTACATTGACAGATGAAAACACTACAATGTTATATACCATTTATTTTGTCTGGCATACAGCAGGTGGTTTAAATGAATAAAAAATACAGCTTTATGTAATAAGAGTGAGTGCTTATGTAAATTAAACCTTTGTTAGTTTTTTCTGAAATACTTAATTAGACTGAACAGATAACTGTAAATGAAACAGATACCGATAAAAGTAAATAACAGTTTTTGTGATAATGCCAGATACAATGCTGATTTGAGTGGTGGTAATTTTAGCTTTCTTTAAAGGCTTGGTAAAATACTTAGCTCAGATTAATGAACACATTAGTAACAGAGTTCCAAACAACTGCTGAAAATTTAGCATCTAATGAATTGAAGGAAATATAGAATGATCCATCCATCCTCAACCCCGTTATTCCCATTTTGCACAGTTTCAAAATGCTGAGTTGCCACTTGATAACGCTTTAACTAAAATCAACTGAACATGATTTCCCAAGCACTAATAGAACTTGGTAATTACCCTTACTCAATTCAATGTCATAGTAATCTTTGAATCATTTCTAGTTTTTCTTTGGCAACGTTTTATTTATATGGTTGCTGTATGCAGATATTACAGTATAACCAGTGTTTGTTTGTTTGTGTCTTTTGGCTTTTCCCAGTTAGGGGTCGCCACAGCGGAACTCCGGTCCGCTAATGATTGGCAGTAGATTTTTTACGTGCCGAGTTTGCCAGCCCTGATGCACAACCTTCAACGAAGGTACGCCCATTCATGCATGTTTCCACACAGAAGAAGCTCTAACTGAGAATTGAACAGTGTACACATAATTTATTGAATCCCACGCCCACAAGACTAACTCCCAGAGGAGTACTATCTTCTGAAAAACAGCAAAATGGCAGATCACACATTGTTTTCAAGCAGAGGAGAGCATTGTAATCTACAAGCTTTATTAAAAAGTAGGACAGAACTTCCTGTTATGGCTATGGAAAAACCTTCTGCACAGGGCTTGAATTTCAGTTACACAAACCCATGTCCCTATTTTCATTACAATGCATTATCACAGGAGTCATTTCTTGGACATAAACTACTTGTCTTAACTTATTTGCCCCAAATGAATGTCTCACATCCAATTGGCACTGTATTCAGTTTACTCTTTTTTAATATCTGTTTTATGTATGTCTGCAGTGTCTGTTTTTCTCCAAACTCACCAGAAATGGATGACAGATTTGTAACCTAAACAACTGTCATAGCACCAAACATCACACTCTACTCCATTCTAGTCTTCTCTTCTCTAATGGTGTCTATGTACTGCAATTTACACCTTTCAGCTTATGTTCCTTGTGACATCCCCACTATGGGCCAGTAATCAAGCAACCTGACTCTTCACTACTGGCACTGGAGATGGATGTTCACTTGGAACAAAAATGGATACACTCAGTATTTCCAGATGCAACTGTCTGCATCAAGCACAATTTCCCTTAAGAACACACAGAAAACAGACTCAGTCCAGGGGCTGGGTCCTCTCTCACTCTCTCTGTCTCTCTGTCCAGATCCCCAATAAGACTCTCCACTGGCACAGCTGTATGGTTGGGTCCTTGGATGAATGTCCAAGCCAAGTCCTCCAGCATCCTCTCCGTGAAACTAGTGCTTCATGTCCCTGCTCCAAGCAGTTGACACACACACACACACTCTGAAATTTGATTTACATACAAACACACACACACTCACACACACACACACACACACACACACACACACACACACACACACACACACACACACACACACACACACACACACACTCCTGGGAAAGGCTGGCACAGATTTACTAGCTATGCCTCCCTTCTGCCCAAACTATAATGTAATTACACCACTACCAGACACTCCAAAGCCAGCTACTCTAAGGCGTTTGCAAGGGTACCCAGTTATACTGAGTGAAATAAATATTAATACAAGTGATAGTGTTTGGCCAATGTGGTAATGCTTTCAGGAGTGGCCAAGCTATCAGCAAATATATTTAAGTACTATTAGACTCTCCAAAAGACCATCCCCAATGAAAAGTTTAAATATATTTAATAGTAAATATGAAAAAAAAACATGAAAATGCTAAATATCTATTTACAGTAAACACCAGAGTTTCAGCTACAGGAAATATTAAAAATGACACAGGTGGACAGGTTCACACAGTTACTGAAAAAACAATACTTAACTGATCTCACTTTATTTTTGAACTGATCTAAAGAATTATTCCCTGGTTACTTACTAGAGCAAGGCAAGATGAAGTAGGTGAGAGATCCTTCTTTTTTCAGGTTACAAAAACAAAGTGCCATGAGTCTTCAATCTCACTTAGTATTAAAATATGATTTTTGTCCTAGATTACAGAATGACATCACATACATCTGGTCACCTGACTTCTGGGTTTCCATGCTACCTCCTTTGGCTAGATGCTGCCAGGATTTAGCACACATATCAGTAGTACACACACACACACACACACACACACACACACACACACACACACACACACACACATACACACTCGCGTGTGACCTTGCCAAGATCTGCTGGAGCTCCTGGAAGTCATGAAACAATTTCAAACCTCCACCCTTACAGAGTATTAATTAGTTCACCCCAAAGACAATGCAGGAAGCTTCATTGTACAGACTTTGTCTCTGAATGCATTAACTATAAAATACAATCTTTATGGCCTAAGCCAGGTAATTTAATTTCAAACTATTTTCATAGTTTAACCTCTTCTCTTCCAGTATCTTCTGTTAAAGCATATACATTTAAACAGTAATAATAATGCATGTATATTTCTTTTCCTGTCCATCAGGGTACACTGTCGGTATATTTTTAACACAAGAAGCTTTACAAGTGCATTTTTCAACACAAGCATCTATATAAATCAGTTTGATATACAAATGACATATAATTGTTTACAAAATTCCATGTAGGTGTGCTGGAATATCTTGCACATTCAGTGCCCTATTTCTCCAGACATAACTGGCAATACCCCACATAGTCACATCCCTCTCTTCATTCTTTTTTACATTTTATTTTGATTTAAAGGGATCACAGTTTTAACATAATTATCTGGTGTATGTTGAATGACCTCTTCACCTTTCACAGTTATCTATGGTTGCTTCCTACTCAAATAATGGGGGAATATGACAGGATTTAGTTTCATTTCAGTTTTAGCACCTTGGCTAAACATCACCATACTGTGTATCATAGGCATATGTTATTCATGTTATACATTTTTTTATTTCAGTTTATTTTATTGCAGTTCTTGTCATAAATTCCATTTATTACATTTTAAGTATCCTGCCCTTACTTAATATACTCATAGACCATTTGCAGTTTTACTTACAGATGCATTATGCATGTGGACAGTAGAATTATATGATTAGATTCACTGTAGTGAAAAGTATATATTAATTTGCACAGTTTTGTTATGTTTAACATGTATGTGGTCTGGATATTGTCACAGAGGTTTATGGCTGTGAGCTGCAGTTCATTTGGTACAGGATTTGATTCTCTCAGCCCTCATTTGCCTACTTTGTGACCTTGAGCAAGTCACTTAAACAGACAATACCTCCAGGTCACTCTGAAAAGGGAGTGCATATCCAGTGGGTTTACCTGTTTAACAAATTATAACAATAATAATAATGTAAGTTTCTAAAATGGAAGGGGTGCTGTTTTAGGAAGACTTTTTTTACCTGAATTGTATGTTTCGGAGTTACTATTTTTTAACTCCTTGAATATGTAAGGATTAATTTGTGGTAATGTTATTTCTTGTTTTTTATGAGATTATTTCAAGTTCTGAAATGATTTTCATGGTTCAGTTGCTGCTTCCAACAGGCAGTTGGAAACGTACTATCCTTGCTGGAACATTTGTTAAACACCTGACAATTAATGCAGAATACTAAGATTATGAGCTGTTAATAAGCTACTTTCTGTAGTTCAGGATTTGATCCCCTCACCCACCATTTGCCTACTGTGTGACCTGCTCCCATGTCAACCCTGAAAAAGGGACTTGTCCAGGAGCTTACTCTTTTCCCAAATAAATAAAAGAAAAAGTTTCCGGCTGGCTGACTTCTGGAGTTTACATCCATATATTGTACAATGTCTGATATTCCCTGTGTAGCCAAGCATCATTTCAACCCATGTCATTACAACACTTCTTTTACCACCTTTATTAATAAGCTAATTAATAAATTTTAATGTGTCAACAGTCGTGTTTTAAAGAAACTATATGTGCTTTTGGCCTGTATGAACTCTATCAGTTTGACATAGAGGTTAAGGCTATGTGCTGTTAGACCCAGACTTTGTAGCAGTCCTGTGTTGGATTTCCACAACTAGTGTTACTTACTGTGTGCTTAAGAAACTCCTTTAACCAGACATTATTCTTGGGTAAGCCCTAGAAAAGGATTGTATACCTTGGAGGTTTGCCCAGTTAACAAATATGTTTTTCCCTTATGGACCTATGTGTAGTTATGTTAGCAGAATACATTTCTATAAACTTCCCAGAGCAACTGAATTTTTAAAGCAATGTTTTCTTCCAAAATAACTTAACAATAGAGAAAGTAGGAGCTCACATAAAGTTTAAGCAATTTATTTTCATATCCATGTTTTGTGGTAAAAGGAATTATAGTAACTGTGCTTTGATCTGAGAGAAATAGAGAAATATATCTCTTTTGACTTTTTAAATGATGCAATTGAATTATTTACAATATATGAATAAAGTGAAGTTGGCCGACATCTCTAGTGGTAAAAAAAAAAAATACCTGGCTTGTCTTCTGGGTAGAGGAAAGGTGGCTTGACTTGAAGTCTGCAAAGTGCCATAATGCAGCTGCAATGAAAATAAGAACATACCTGACAGAATAGTAAGTTGTTTTCTACTGACAGATTTCAAAGTTTTGGCATCAAAAATGTGCTATGATGCATATTTAATGCATACTAAAGTAAGTCTGAATGTACATTAGCTACCAGATGTGCACAATGTATATTTAATTTTAAAAGGATATATTACTTTAATAAAGTAGCAAGCCCTTTTGGCACAGAGCTTTGGTACTTCAGACTATGATGAGGCACAATTCCTTTTGTAAGAAGTCTTTTTTCTGAAGTTGTTATTATATCTGGATGAATTATGGTTGAACTTGTTCCAAAACACTCTATAAGGGTTCTTTGCTGTAATCATTTGCACTTCAATTAGTCTGTTGCTATTTTCATCCTTTTTACTGCCAGTTTTAGATTTTTTACCAATCAGATTGCATTAAATGGGAGTAATTAGAGACTTCCCACATGATTGTTTCAATAGCAAGTAAATAGAAAATAGAAACAAACACAATAGCTTACACATAAACATACAATCCACACACACACACACACACACACACACACACACACACACACACACACACACACACACACACACACACACACATATATGCTTGTTTGTGCTTCTGTGCACATAGGCAGACATGCACCCACTTTTTTCTTATGTACACTTTTTGTTATAATTTAGAATGTACTAATCCAATTACTATGTAATGCATAAGGCTGGTACATTGCAGAAACTGAATAATACAGCCTTGCATAATTCATAAAACTCCCGTAAATTAGCAGGATGTCTGACTTCTCCAGCTGAACATGACCAGTGTCAAACATGACTCACCAACCACTAGAAGATGGAGTAAGGGCATCTTCCAGAGGTTGTAATTTACTGCCATTCAAATCTGAAGTACTCAGAATAAAATGGCTGAGTAGCAACACCATTCAAATTCTAACATAAGCAAAAGAGACACCTGAAATGTTTCCTAGTCTAGTATATATCTGGCATCTCAGCTGCACCATCACCATGCCAATAACTATGTACATAAACACCTAACTCTGTTTCAGCCAGAGAACTGTGATGAAGAAAAACACAAGTTTAGCAGTGATATATTTTCATTAATTACAAACAAAGGTCTTAATCTATGAGAGCCAGAGAAGTAAAGAAAGAATGAAAGAAAGAGATAGGCTAGTACATAGGATGATGTCAAATGGGAAGTTACTATCACATGGGAGACAGTAAATAGAAGTGGCAAAGTGTATGAAAGTCAGCTGTGAACAGGAAAGAAGGATGCAGAATATCTGAGTTAAAACAGGAGAACAGGTATATTAATGTGTAAGGTTCAAGCTGAAGAGTATGGTTATAGGGTATAAAGCAGGTGGACAGAATGAGTGAGAGGTGAATAGGAGGTGACAGAAAGAGATAGGAAGCAGGTGACAGGAAGAGACAGGGAGGTACAGAGAAGAACACTGGTAAGCTTTTAAAGCTTGATAGGTGTATAGCAGGTGACAGAAAAATATAGGAAGCAGGCGACATAAAGAGACAGGAAGGTAGAGAAGAGTAGCGGTACATTTTTAAAGATAGAGATTCGATTTCCAGAGTGGGAAATCAGGTGTTGGGATTTTTTGGTGGGGGTACAAGAGCAAAACCACTGAGAGAAAAAAATGTAATTTAAGTGATTATTTAAGGGAGGCAGGATTACTGATTGCTCTGAGTGATGGAGGAAGATTATTCCATAGCTTGGAGACAGCATAGGACTACAGCATTTGGCCAGCTGAGAGTTTGGGTTTCTCAATAGATAACAGCATTTTGTTTTCGGATCTGAAGTGATGATTGGTGTGGTACATGGTCAGTATGGATGAGAGGGATGGGTAGCTTTCAGGTTGTAAGATTATTTTGTGTGCTGTAGTTAATTGAAGATAAGTAAGATGATGGGGAGATTCTAGCCAATTTATTTGATGAAGTGAGGAGCAGTGGTGGGTTGAGTATTTAGCGTTTGTAGCAAATTTAGTGATTTTATTATAGCAGGTGTCAAACTTATTTTTTTAAGGAGGATTGTAGGCTGGTGAGGATGTGGGCACCATATAGCAGAGTTGGAAGTAGAAATGATGAGTCTAGGGCTTTTTTAGCAGTGAGACTGAGAAAATAGTTGTGTCTGTATAGGTACCTAGCTTTTGATGTGTTTTTTTGATGTTGTTGTGGATGTGAAGGTCAAAAGTTAATTTGTCATCAATGATGACACCTAACAATTTTGTACTAGGGACAACTTGTATGATAGTGTTGTTGAGGAAGCTAACAGTAAATAGAGATTTTTCAATGTAGTTAGCTTTTGTAGGGGTAAATAATAGAAGTTTAGTTTTATTGGGGTTCAGGGCGAGGTGGTTCTGGGCCATCCAGTGCTCAGTACAGGTGAATGCTTCTTGGGTAAGATGCTGTAATTCAGTGAGGGAATTGGAGGAGCAGATTATTGTTGAGTCAGCTGCATATTGGATGACAGTACTATGAGTTAGAGCTTGATGAAAGTTGTTGACGAATATACAGAAGAGGAGTGGACTCAGAATTGAACCTTGGGGAACTCCTGTATTAGCAGTAATGAAAGGGGAGGAGGAGTGGTGCTATTTGGTGGATTGCTGCCTGTTTTTGAGGTAGTTGGTAAACCATTGTAGGGTGGGGGAGATAGTCTAAGGTTAAAGAGTTTGGTAAGCAGTAGTGAGTGAGAAATGGTGTCAAATGCCTTTGATAGATCAAGAAATAGAGCGGAAACTAAGGAGCCAGCATCGCGAGCTCTATTTACTGTGTCTAAGAAGGAAATGAGGGCAGTATTGGTGCTATGTCCAGGGCTGAAGCCATGCTGAGTAGGGGAAAGCAATCAGTCTTACTACCTTTAACAACATGCTGATGTGATTTATTTTCTGAACAGTGGAAATACTTTATTAATAAGCTTTTTCAGTGTCACATACTGTGCAGTCTCCATGCATGGTACACTTGCTATTATGGCACTGACATCTGTTACAACCATTTCATAATTTTATATTTATACAATGCTCATGCGCTTCACATAATACAGTTAATGCTTGTAAGTTATCAGTAACTTGCCATTAAACATGCAACTCCAAATACACTAATCAGCTGTTCTAGTTGGCTTTAATCTAGTATTTGATTTAACATTCCTCATTAAACACAAAAAACAAACATACAAATGAACTCTTTACTACATAATTTTAGATTGGAAATTAATTAATGTCTACATCTGTATATATTGTAGATACTTAAATATACTCTAATGTGAACTAACAACCCTGTTAGTCCTCTTCACAAACATGAAGCACTCCTGCTTTAAGCTTGTTATCTTCCTTCTTAACCATTTATTGCAATTTTGTATAAATTGCTACATGCTTCTTTATTTTGTACCTGTTTTTACTCGGGTCATGACTGAAAAGGGTCTCTGGACCAGCTCACCCACCTTGTTAGCAAATTGTGAAATAAAATAAAATAATGAACACATTATTTTATTTACACTAAACTACTTGAGCCAATTAGTGTTGGTGGTGAGAATCCCTCTACATCCCAGTGATACTTTATTATAAACAAATCAAATTAAATGCAGATTTTTCCATGCAAAATGAAAGTCTTGTGGTTTAACCAAAAGCATAGCAAATACCTTTAACTCAGTGTTATGCTCGGTAGGTCTGTCTGGATTTTTCTGCCAGGGACACATTTCCAGTTTCTCTTTCTATGTTTTCCTTTACAATGGTTGATTTTTCTCCAGAACATGTGCTCTGGACACCAAGTCTTTCACAAAAGGCAAATACTCTTGGTTTGGGCTTATTTAGCCTTCTTTATACATTGCATGCACTAGCCAATTAAAAACATACATGCTCTCACTAACACAGACAGATATTTTTCTCTTCTTAAAGAAACAAGTAGCTTAATAGAAATCCCTCTAATATAAGAAAATGTCACACTATTTACAATTAACTATGTATAATGCTGCTAAATACATTTACTTGCTCAGCTTTTTATACAATTTTGGGTTACTTTTATGATAAGAAGCCCCATACTTTGTTACTATCTATATTTGTATATGTGTGGGTATATAAAATGTTGCATTTGATGGTATTAATACTAATCATTGTATAATGTCAGCACCTTGTTGCTAGTTTTTACTTGTACACACTTTGGAAACTAACTCCCTGCACACCTTTGTTGCTGTTGTAGGTAGGTGAGTCCAGATGGCTGATTGTCAGTCCAACCTGGGTATACAGCAAGATATAGTTATGTATATCTTAATTTATCTTATGCATATATTTACATACAACAGAGAGACAGATATTTGTGAAGTCAAACTTCTGAGGATACTTTGGCAGCATTGTAATGCAAAGAATTGCATGGCATATTATTTTTTATTTAGAATGCCAAGCAGTGAGTGAGTGTTCTGTGCGCTCACAACAAAAGAGTCCAATTACAACAATGTAGTGCACATTTCTGCATTGTTGTCTGCAGTACTGATACCTCTGTAATTCAAACACTTCTTAATAGTTAGGCATTGTGAAAGCAATCTGCAGACAAACTGTCACATACATAAAATGTGAACGAAACTAACTCTTGGTAGTATTGCATCAAATGATATGTAAAAAAAATGTATGATTTAAGTTGCAAATATTCATAAGCTATCCATATACAGGCAGGATGAGTTGGTGTTCATTTAGAATCAATGCAAGCTGTATATCGGGTAACAGATGGTACACACTTTTATGTAGAATATATATTGACTTACAGTATATCTATTTGTGGGTTTTGGAGAACTGTACTCTCTCCCAGAAAGCAATGAACTGAAGGAAAGAACCATTCCAAGTGAGATAGCAGTTGATTGCATGTAGATAGATTCCCACAAATGTACTCATAATGACACCCTAGGACAATTTATATGAATGTAGACAGAACATTCAAACTTTACACAGAAAATTGAAATGGGTGTCCCATGTATTGTGAGGCAAAAACAGCAACCCCCTTACCAATGTGATATCCCTGCAGACACTAAGTAAACAGCTAAAGTTTGTGCCTGAGAGGATAGCACTCATTTGTGGTGAAGTTGGGTTGCTGTCTTTGAGTATTAGCTGTAGCCTGGAATGGTTTGTAAGTTAGCTGAGTTAAGACTGATGAGCAGTATTAGCTGATAAACATTACTAGTCTCCCTCACTGGTTCTCTAAGAATTCTGTTCTGAACCCCAGGTGACCCCCCCATTATCTATCTCACAGTCAGATTTTAGGGTTTGTATAGAAAACTTTTTTCTGTTAAAGGACAAGAATTAACTGCCATTTTTCATTCAATAACTACTTAAAGCCACAGTAAATGGTAAGCCAAAAAAGGTTTTCTATCATCCATGTTTTTGCACTTTTTAGTTTTCTATCATCCATGGTCTTCACTTTTTCTCTAGTCGTATACCCAATCACTTAAGTATTACTAACCCCTTCTGTTTCTTTGTTATTTTATCTTTCAATAACATTTCATCTTCTAATACACATAACTGGCAGTGTTTATCTTAGTTTGTGTTTTTCATATTCCTGTCTTCCTTGATGCCTGCTACATTAATTGGTATTGTTCACCATCCTGGTGTACAGTGTGCCTTCTTATGCCTCCTCAGTGAAAGTGGTTTCTCCTCAACCTTCTATGATAGATAATTGGAAAGTTGCATCGATTCTTCCCCTGTTTTCAATTTGCATGTTTGTTCTCACAGAGGTTGGGTACTTGTATGATGTCAGCTATGGTCTCTACATTTTCACATCATGTGTGTGTTTAACTAAATATTTTCCAACAAAGTGATCTGAAAATCAAAACACAGTATCAATGCTATAATTACTAATGCCATTATCTTTGCAGGGTATTAAAATACATTTATAAGAATACTTTAGATGTGGTCTCCATAGATGTGAACACATAGTGAATGATAGCGTTTGGTAAATTTGAAGATTTGTAATGATATAATGTCCCAAATTTGCTATGAGTGAGAGTCATGGGTAGTATAACCACATGGACAGCATTACTCACTACTGCTTCCACAGAGTCCAAGAGACCTGGCCTAGGTAAAGACAACAAGTTGCTCAGCCACTTACTCATTGTTTTACCTTTGCCAATATGTTGTAAAAATGGAAAGGAGGTTCCTCACTTAACAGCAATAAGACCAATGTCTACAACAATAAAAGCATGTGTCCTTTTTCTGGAATCCATCCTGTTTCTTGCAAACATTTCAGGCTTTGCCCTTGCAGCTTCCAAACATCATCATCACCCATCATTATTGTTATTATTACTACCATGGTGGTAATAGTAGTGGGCATCATCTGTTTCTCTCTGTGCTGTGCACGGTACTCACATAGCTTCATGTGTTTTAGCACTGTTAATCTGTGAATCCTTGAAAATGCAACATTTCAAAGTGCATTTCTTTTTATCAGGGCAAGTGATAATTCAATGTGTTTAAGGTTTCCAAATGGCATGGCACAGGGTCCAGGTCTGTTTAGTTTATCATCATATTGTGAAATCCCACAGCTATGAGGTTATAAAGCATTTTTTTCTTCTTATCATCAGTCTCAGTCCTAGGTGGCATGATTACATAAGCATACCATTTATATATTTATGTATATTTGTTTGTGTGTGTTTATATATGATTTCACTGAAAAGCTGTTTTGTAGAAAAACAGTTCACAGAAAGATAGACCAAATTAACCTGATACAGGTGCACCCCATGTGGAGAGCTTTACTCCTCCCACATCCTCCATGTGTGTGTGTGTGTGTGTGTGTGTGTGTGTGTGTGTGTGTGTGTGTGTGTGTGCGCGTGTGTGCACATGTGTGTGTGTGTTTATGGACTATTGCTGAGTTCTCACACAGCATCTTTTTATTTCCTATTCATCAAGGTTGAAGTTAATGCTGAAGTTGCAGCCAGTCACGGAGACTACCCCAACAGAGTAAATCATGTTCGAACCAGCATTCTGAACACATCACGTCGCCAGAAACGTAGAGGGATCCAGCAGTACAATAGTGACATCCAAACACAACCTATAAACTTGCTACAACAGGAGGAAGATGAAGAGACCAAACCTTTTGTTCTGGACCTAAACAATATTCCTGATCTGGCAAATGCTGACCTTGGTGCAGAGAATCCAAACATCCAGGTAGGATATGTACTTTACAAACAGTGCTGCTCCCTAGGCAAAAAAATATTACTGTGGGATTATCATATAAGTCTGGGATGGGTAATTTACTTGTTATTCTTTACATTTTCTTCCTTTTATGTTTTTTCAGACTTCTTTTAAGATACTCTTCTCTTCATCCTTTGATTCTTTAACTATGCCTTCTGTGTTCCTTGCCTCACTGCCTACTGCCATTAATTGTTGCATTTTTTTACTTTAGTCTTTCAATTTCTAGTTTTGCGCCAGAGTGCTTTATAAAACATCCTGGTAATTGTAGTTCCGGGAAATTTCCATGAATAGTAGTAACTTTAATAAGCTGGATTCAGTATCACCAGCTCCACTACAGGTAAATCATACAATGTTTGGTAACTCAGACACTGGACCAACACATGTGACATTAAGAAACTTCATTTATCTGCTAGATAAAACGCATCACACTTAAGGCAGCAAATCAATACTGTACTTCGACAGTTATATTACCCAGCAGGCATTTGGGGGATAATGTACTGTTCTGGTTATGTCACACAACAACATTGTAACCATGACAATTATATTACCCATAATACACTTGGGGAGAAAATATTGTATTGTATTTAAAGTAGAGTTGTAGCTAGTTCTGTTGGTACCCTTCATTTAGACAACTTCATTTAACAAACTTTTATTGCAATAATAATGTTGACATGAATAAGGTAAATCAGGATGTTTCCGACTCACTTGGATTCTGATGTTTCTTTTGTAACACACAATGATATGAATATTTTGATACTGAAGCTTCTAAATATTTAAATGACCTTGTTCCTTATGTAAAGTATAATTTTATTCAACCTTTTTGAAATAATGTTATCCAAAGATTTTTGCAGTCTACTGAAATTCAATATAAATAAGCATGTTGAATCTTTTGATAAAAATAGGGGTTTATCCAATTTGCCTAATGAATGAGGCAATATTTGAAACATTTGAATTAAAACCCGTGGATAAAGGTGTGGATGTTGTGATATTATATTCTGAGTACTGTTATGGCATGTGCATGTGACATTTGGCTGATGAAAACGTTTGTAGCGCTGTCAGTGGTGTAACAGGTAACAGACTCACCTTCAGTGCAGACCAAGAAATAGATGGGCTGATTTAGTGGAGAAGGCAACATCTGCGATACTGTGTCTATACCTAGCAGCTATAACAAAGAGGAAATGGCTACAGCTTATGATAAGGTTTGTCATATGTAAAGTTATATGTATCCAATAAAAAGAATACGGGTGGCTGCATTGGTGCAAATGTTACCATTGTTGCCTCACGGCAAGAGGTTTTCTGGTTTGATTCTTGGATGGGGTGTCTTCTGTGCAGAGCCTGCATGTCCTCCCTGCAGTCACGTGGGTTTCCTCCTACATTCCAAAGGCATGCAGTATGTAGATTGAACACTCTAAACTGGCCATAGGTGAGAGTGTGTGTGTGAGTGCTTGGTGTAAATGAATTACCACGGCAGGGTTAGCCACCCAGTGGTGTAAATCTTGGCTCGAGATAATTGTCACTATAGAAATGGCACCCTGACCCCATGTGGAAAATGGGAAAAGGAGTTGAAGATGGATGGATGGATGGATGGAATAAAAATGACACAATAAATTATAGTTTGTGATTTTAGTGTTTTTCTCCTTCATTGTAATGTCCTTGGCAAAGAAGCATTTGAATAGTTATGTGATGACTCCTTTTTTATAATATCAGGCCTGTTTGGGTATTATATCTAAAAGAAGTAGAAATATTAAAGATATGGTAGTTCACAGTTAGTTTAAATATTCATTTGCTAACATTAGAGAATCATCTCTTCCAGATGGGACTTATCAGTATGAAAGTTGTAATATTTGTACGTTTGTACTGAATAAAGTTGAGTTTAAATGACACTGGATTTAAGTATAGGGGCAATTATACTTGTGAAAATTCTGCTTTGTTTGTGTATTAAGTTATAGATTTATTGGTTAATAGGATGTTCTTCATCTCACATTGCTGCAGTCATAACTTGTGGGTAGTCCGCTGTCCTCGGTCGGCCCGAATACCAAAGTATTAGGCTGGCGTCGGTCATGGGCGCTTAGATCTGATGTCAGTGCGCCATGGTATTAAAGTGCATGACCGACGTCATATCCTCAGTCTTTTTTGCCGCATGGTCCGATGCAGAAGCAGCGTTTGCAAGTGCCGTCATGCTCTGAAATTTTCGTATTCTGAGTTTCAGACCGAAACCAAGTTAGCTAAGTACCCGTTAGAATATTTTTGTTTTTTCTTGCCTCAGTTAATTCTGGATGTCAGAAAAAGTGAATAATTGTATTTCTTGTGGGAAACAGATACTGCATAGGGATTACCACTCTCTTTGTATTCCTTGTTTGGGGCCTGAGCACGACGTAGTCGGGTGTCGCTTTTGTGCTAGGTTTAATAAGCGCACCATTAAACGTAGGTTAGATTGCGCTAGGCTTGTCTTCGGTTAGCGGTGTAATTATAATATGCCGTCGGATCCTCCGACGCCCGCTACCGCGAAGAAGCGCAAAGAAAAATTGTTAAAGTCCAAGCAGGATGAATCGTCCGTTCCGGACGCCGGTTCTTTGGAAACTACGGTGGAATCTGTAGATCCAGCCGAGGTTTCAGTTGAGTCTCAGGGGGAGACATTAATTTTGCAAGATGTGGCCTCTCAGGAGTCAGGTCAGGCTGAGGGGGCCTCTCAGGTTGCTGTTCTCCCTTCTTTGCCTAAGGTGGTTAGGCCTTCTCCTTCTGTCTCTAAGGTTCCTTCCAAAGGCAGGCCTGGTTTGCCTTCCACAGGTGTCAGTCCTAGTTCTGCAGGTTCTGTGCCTAAAAAACACATGCTTAAAATGGCAGAAGATTTAATTTCTTTAATCAGGGGTTCTATGCCCCCTCCTGATAAGAGGCCTAGGGTGGAGCCAGAGGTGGAAAGTTTGGAGCAGGCTTCAGATTACTCAGAGTCTTCGGCTGAAGACATTCAGGATTTTCCTCCTTATTCTGATTCAGACGCAGAGGATTCCACTCCTTCTGCTTCTCCTCCAGAGGATTTTTCTTTTTCAGAAACCCTGCATTCTATGAGGGAGCATTTTAAATGGGAAGGTCAGGATTTCTCAGATTCCCGAAAGAGGCTTCGGGAATTTTTGTTTTTACCACAGCATCGGCCCTTGGCTATACCTCCTGTTTTGGATGTTGTTCAAGACGTTTTCTCTGAGGCTTCCCTTAATCCAGACTCTTTGCCTCCTGTGCCAGTTAAGCCAGATAGGTATTACAGAGTGCCTGAGGCTTATAAATATCTGTATAAGAGCCCAAGGGCTGACCCAGAAACTATTAGCCAGGGACCTAAGGGTGTCAGGGCTTCTGTTGTAAAGAATCCAGTTCCTATGGATAAAGATGCTAGAGCTTTGGATAGGTGGGGTAAGAAAGTGTATACCTCTTCCACTTTAGCAATGAGGGCTTTGAATTGTCAGTTTCATATGTTGAAGTACCAGAATTTTCTCCTTACTCAGTTAAAATCTAAAGTGGATGCTTTGGCAGAGGGCATAGAGTGTAAGGAATTACAGGATTTGGTTCATGCCTCTGATCAGGTGGGTAAGCATTCTTTGCAGTGTGGTTTTGATGCTTTACAGGCTTCTTCCAGGGTGGCTGCCACTGGTTCAGTTATTCGCAGGTATGCCTGGCTTAAGGATCAGAATTTGTCAGAGCATGTTAAAGCTAGAATTTTGGATGCTCCTTTGCAGTCTGAAGTTTTGTTTGGTTCTCCTGTGGAGTCTGTCTTGAAGAAAATGGAAGACAAGGCTAAGTCTATGCAGACTGTGAAAGGTTTTTTGCAGGTGCAGTCCCCTAAGTTTAGCAGGAATTGGCCTACTAAGGGATGGGCTTACCCTTCTTCTGATTTACAGTCTAGGGGTAGATCTAGACGTGGTAGGGGCAGAGCTCAGGGTTCTTTCAGGCCTAGAACATGGAGTTCACCTGCACAATCTACAGGTGAGGGCAGGGGCCAGTCCTTTCGTAAACAGGCCCAATGACCTGCATCTTCAGCTGCCAGATCCTTCCTGTCTGGCAGCTCCTTTGGGAGGAAAGTTGGCACTCTTCAAGCAAAACTGGCTATTAGTCACCCAGGACAAATGGGTGTTGGACATTATAGACCGAGGCTACAAGTTTTATTTCCACACATTGCCTCCTTTCAAAGGCATGCCAGACGTTCCTCCTCAGCAAAGGGTAGAGGCTCACAAACAGATTTCTTTACTTCTTCAAATGGGGGCTATACAGCAGGTCCCTCTGTCAGAAGTGGGCCTAGGATTTTATTCTCGCCTATTTCTAGTACCAAAGAAAGGAAACACTTGGAGGCCGATTTTGGATTTATCTATCCTCAACACATACCTGGACATTCCAAAATTCAAAATGTTGACGTTGCAACAACTTCTGCCTCTGTTGGGCAAAGATCACTGGATGGTAACTCTGGATCTCAAAGAGGCTTATCTTCATGTTCCTATCAGGCCCAGTTGCAGGAGATACCTGCGTTTTCGGGCTGGGACTTTACATTATCAGTTCTCTGCATTGCCCTTTGGCTTATCTACTGCACCCAGGGTGTTCACAAAGGTTCTGGCTCCAGTGATAGCCTTCTTAAGGTTAAGAGGAATACAAATTTATCCTTATTTGGACGATTGCCTGATTCTTGCTCAAGACAAGTATGAACTTCTTCACCATCTACAGTATGTTATGGCAGTGTTAAGGTGCCTAGGGTATTCTGTGAACGAAACAAAGTTCAGTCTAGTACCCTCTCAGGAAATGTGCTTTCTGGGTGTGAGACTGAATACAGCTTCCCAGATGGCCTTTTTGACCCCGGACAAGCAAAAGAACCTTACACTTTACTTCCATCAATTGTCTCTACGGTCCAGGCTGACTGCAAGGACAGTCCTTCAAGCCTTGGGGTTCATGGCATCTTGTATTCTGGTGCTTCCCAATGCCAAACTGCATATGAGGAAGCTACAATGGTATCTCATAAATGTATGGACACAACACTGCCAAGATCTGGACACTGTCATTCAAATAATACCTTGCATTCAAAAGGAATTTTTGTGGTGGGCTCAGGAATGTCACCTAAACAAGGGACTCTCTGTGACCCGACCAGAGGCGAGTCAGATCTTAACGACAGATGCCTCGGACAAGGCTTGGGGAGCACACCTCAATGGAAAATGGGTTCAAGACACGTGGCCTGCCAGACTTCAACATTTACATATCAACTTGAAGGAGATGTTAGCAGTCCAATTTGCATTGATGGCTTTCAAGGATTTACTTCACCCAAGGCAAGTGTTGATTCAAACAGACAACACAACTGTCATGTGGTACCTCAACAAGCAAGGGGGAACCCATTCGTACCCTCTTTGCAGGCAAGCTATGATTTTGTGGGAGACTGCTCTCAGTTTGCACCTCACTCTTCAGGCAAGGTTTCTACCAATAGCACAGAACTCCTTAGCAGATGTTTTGAGCAGACAGATAGTGGATCCCCAAGAGTGGAAGTTGGATCCTCATGTATTTCGACAGTTGACAGTGATATGGGGAACTCCAGACATAGATCTGTTCGCTTCTCCACTAAATTTCCAGTTGCCAAAGTTTTGCACAAAGATGTTTCATCCCACAGCTTGGAAAGTGGATGCTCTATCATTCAGTTGGAGCAATCTTCACGTCTATGCCTTTCCGCCTCTGCCTCTCCTTCCCAAGGTACTGTTGAAGGTCAGACAAGACAAGCCCTCCATGATTCTAATAGCTCCAGATTGGCCTCGACAGCACTGGTACCCTCTGCTGAGGAGTTTAGTACGGGATCCTCCATGGCCTTTGCCTTCGATTCCACACCTTTTGTCTCAGGAGGGCAATCATTTCCTCAATGTCAGGATTCAGTCCCTGCATCTAACAGCCTGGCATATTCTGTTCTAGAACCTGGAGGGTCGCAGCTTCCTCAAAAAGTTTTGAATGTTATTTTGGAGGCCAGAAGGCCTAGTACAAGGAAAGTTTATGCTGATAAATGGAGGAGATTTTTCATTTGGAGCAAAGCAAAAAGCTTTGATGTTTCCAGGCCTGATTTGAGTGTTTCTCTTCAATATCTTATAGAATTATTAGACAAGGGTTTGTCTTTCTCCTCTGTAAAAGTTCATGCTGCAGCCATTTCTGCTCACTATGACTGTGACCCACCTTTATTCTCTCATCCTTTGTTTAAGCAATTCCTTAGAGGGGCAAAGAACATAAGACCCCCGCGTAGAGCTCCTACTCCTGCCTGGGATCTCAGTTTTGTGTTGGAAAAGCTTACTTTACCTCCTTTTGAACCTGCAGCTACATCTGAGTTAAAGTTTTTGTCTTGGAAGACTGCTTTTTTGTTGGCCATTACGTCTGCTAGAAGGGTTTCTGAATTACAGGCTCTAATGGCAGTTGAACCCTTCCTAATTTTTCATAAGGACAGGGTATCTCTGCGTACTAACCCTACTTTTATGCCTAAAGTGGTTTCAAATGTGGCCTTGAACCAATCTATTCATTTGCCTACTTTTTATGCAGATCCCCAAAATAAAGGGGAGAAAATTTTGCACACTTTGGATATTCACAGGCAGTTGCGTTATTATTTGAGCAAGACTAAAGGGTTCAGACAGTCTCAACAGTTGTTTGTTTCTTTGCTTTGGGCTCTCAGGGGAAACCTGTTTCAAAACAAACTATTTCTAAGTGGATTGGCCATTGTATTGCTTTTTGTTATTCTCATCATGGTAAGGAGATTCCGGCTGGAATCAGACCTCATTCCACTAGGGCTACTGCCACTTCTACTGCTTTTTTAAGGGGGGTAGCTACTAAAGATATTTTAGAAGCAGCTACTTGGAGTTCAGTGCACACTTTTTCTAAACATTACCATCTTCCTCTTTATTCCAAATCTAGGGCTGGATTTGCCACTACAGTCTTACAGGGCATTTTGGCAGCTCCCAATGCTTTATGATTTTGCCAGCCTCCCTTTACCTTTGCTTTGGGATTCTACCCACAAGTTATGACTGCAGCAATGTGAGATGAAGAACATAGTACAGTTTTGTACCTACCATAAATGTAGATGTTCGAAGATCCACATTGCTGCAGTCCAATTTACCCTCCCTCCTTCCCCTCTGTAGTTTGGAGTGGTTGTTTGGTTTGGGTTGTAGATGTTATTTGTACATGTTTTTTCTATTTTTGGCTATGGCCTTTCTTTTTAGGGCCTTTTGACATCTGGGGCAAGAAAAGACTGAGGATATGACATCGGTCATGTGCTTTAATACCATGACGCACTGACGTCAGATCTAAGCGCCCATGACCGACGCCAGCCTAATACTTTGGTATTCGGGCCGACCGAGGACAGCGGACTACCCACAAGTTATGACTGCAGCAATGTGGATCTTCGAACATCTACATTTATGGTAGGTACAAAACTGTACTTTACTACTACTTGACAGACCAGTTATGCCTTTTGAAGCCTAACCACTGCAATCCAAATAGTTACACCACCCTGGCCATAAAGGATAGAAGGTTAGGCCTGGGAAAGATTTATAATTTTCCATCCATTTGTCTAGGACAGATTTGAAGACAGTGAGGGACATGCTTTATTTAAGAGGAAGCAAGAAATTGTTCCAGGAGTGTGGAACTTGTTGAGTGAGATACCTGCCATGCTAACAAGCCTTATTTATATTGCAATATAGATTTAAATCCAATTATCTTGTATTTATATTACTACAAAATTTTTGTAGCTATGTAATACGTAAAGCAGGACTGGGCTATTTTACAGCTTTGTAAGCTAGGTATTGATTGCCCATAGGAAACTTTAGGAAAAAGAGAAGAGATGAAGTTGTTTAGACACACTGGGTAACCTAAGAAGGTCATACCCTAGACTTTTATTCAGGACCTGCAGGGTTTTCAAGCTGGTTTAGGTGCCTAGTGGGCACATACCAAAGGGTGCACTGTATTCTAGTTTGGACCTAATGAGGGAAAAGCAGAGGATAATGGTTATCTCTCTTGACTGAAGGGAGATACCTTTGGTAATCAGATGGGTGAGGTGGAAGACTTTGTTAATGGCAGTGGATATGTGGTGGTTGAAGGAGGGTTTACCACAAAGTTGCCTGGGTCAATAATGACAGTATCTGTTTTACAGGAATGTAGTTTATGCAGTAGGTTTGCAAAAATTGCTGCTTCTTAAACTGTATGTTTCTACATTTATGGCTTTCAGCTTTAGACCTTGATCCTGTCACCAATTGTTTGTCTTAGTTTGTCTCTCTTGGGTGATTGGAGCGACTTCAGTGAAGTCAATGATAGTTTCAAGCTTGCAAATAGCCATAAACATGATTAGGCAGTGGACTTTAATGTCAGATTTGACATTAGAAAAAAAGATACCAAATAGAACAATTAGCAGGTTAAGTAAGATATCAGTATCACAGATGACATACTGTAGATAGAAGAAGGTAGAATTAGGTCTTGTTTACTGATATTAGAACCTTAAGGATTTTGAGGATATTGTCCTCATCAATTAGTCTAAAGGTAATGGATTTTTATGTAAAGACATACATAAAACCCCTAGTTTTACTGCTGTTGACATTTGAAGGCTTGAATTTTTGGTAGGCATGGAAGCTAAATGAGGAGGTAGTGCTATCACTACTCTGGAATCAGCTTTCAGTAGCAACAGAAATATTCATGGTTTCCAGAGTTACCAAAGCTTCGATGGAAGGTGTTTTCTTATTTAGATGCCTAACATTGAATAGTGCTGTACTGATACTTGCCAGCTTAGAATTTGTAGTTACTAGGTAGGCAGTCAGAGTAGACTGACATTTTTCTAAAATAGATACTGTGGGGTTTGAAAGTCTTAGCCAGTATGAAAAAGACCTGAAAAGACTAGATACATTCCATCCTTGGTGAAACAGGTGGTACTAACTTCCATTTCATTCCACACACATATATATATATATATATATATATATATATATATATATATATATATGTACACACACACACAGACACACACACACACACACACACACACACACACACACACACACACACACACACGTATATAGATGTATGTACACAAATAGTGTGTGTGTGTGTGTGTGTGTGTGTGTGTTTTATATATATATGTATATATAGAGAGAGAGAGAGAGAGAGAAAAGACTAGAAAACGTATAAAATAAGTATACAAGAACATTTAAATTACATCAGCAATAACAGACTTGAGAATACAGTAGCTGAACATGTTAATAAGTTATGTAATGGAGATTTTAGTATGCTGAAAACTTGTATATTACAACATGTAGTAGAAGATGGATATATTGCTAGTATTATTAAAGGAAGAAGCGGAGTTAATTTTTGCAAATTCACTCACTTGACTGTTTTATCTGGAAAGGTTTGATTGGCTTTAAGTGTATAATTGACTGTTTTTGCGGGAGAAGGTATTTTTGATGTTTTGTCATTTTATGTGATTTTAAGTCATTGGAAGTCAGTCTCTATCAAAGTGCTTGGCAGCAACTAATAAATGTGAATCTTTTGGAGCCTTTTATGTGGTCAGTTTATTGAACAATTTTATTTTGCTTCATTGGTGGTGTTATATAAAGGACTTATATGTATCTGTATAAGAGCTATTTTCTACACTGTGTCAAACACCTTTCATACAGTGTAGCAAGGAGCTTACACTATAGTGCTTCTGTACATTCCCAACACACAGACACTGACAAAATGAGCATTTAGCAGCCGTGATTACAATTTTGGCTGCTTAAACGATTACTGATACTGCTTGCACTAAGAAACTGTCAGCACTTCTTATTAAGTACTGATCGGATATCCCTTTTAGCAATCACAGCACTAACTTAATGACAGCTGTGCACATGCATGTTGTGCCGACGACTAAGGTCAATAGAAAGGCCAAAACGTGCATGACCACAGCTAGTGGGAGTTGGCTTTATTGGCCTGAATGTCACCCTAAACACTTAAAAAGTAAAAAATGCATGTGCATTCAGAAGCCATGCAGCTGAAACACTTGATGTGCTTATGGGGTCATTTGCATATATCCCCCGGGCTTCCATTACAGGAGGTTTAAACACAGTGAAAACTCCTTGGCATGTTTTTTCTTGAAGTTTTTACTAAATGGTTTGTTTGTGTGGCCTTTTTACCCTTTGTTTCCCATATGTAGGTGGATACATATGTAGCATTCTTCCACTGACAGATTCTTAGCTATGCTTCTCTAGGAAGAGAGAAATCTGTCTTCTGCTGTGGTGCCTCGAGCTGTATTGTAACTGAGTTTGATTGAGACAGTATTGGTATCATAAATGTCTCTCAACCACAGCCACACTTGTAAACATACCTCATAGCTCATTTGCATGTAAGGTACACGATATGCCAGCTTGGCATGCAGTAACATTGGGAGTAGATCTCTGTTCTGTCTAAAACACATATTGGCCTACCCCTGTACTTTTCACTGTATTGGCCCTTTGCAATGCAACTCATGTCTTGAAGTTTCACACATTTTCTATAAAAGGTCTATGCTGATAATATTGCCCTTTATAAAAAGTTTGCTGGAAAGGATGGTTTCTTTATCCTTTCTGTGTTACATGTGCTCTGTCGTTATTTTATCTGCATTGGTTTTACAATGTTGTCCAGGCTTTGACCTTTCTTCCCAGATCCCAGGATGTCCACATTGAGAGCAACATTATTTGAAATAACCCCCTCAAGAATGATGATGCTGTCTGGTACCTTATCCTGTGAGTGAATCGGTATTAATGTGGGGCTAGTAGTATAGGGCGGGGTCTTCAGAGGATGAGTTCATGGATGAGAGGTAGAACACTTTTTGTTATGCTGTCTCAGAAGTAGGGGATATGTCATGACAAGTGAGTAGCTATGCATCTGACAACCTCATCATGTACTGTGTGAACACATGTATCGTACTATCCCTAGATGAATGATATGTTCTATTGTATATGCTTGTTCCCTCAGATGTTGTCTAGTGATCAGTGACCATGTTCCCTGCCAACAACAGCTTTAGCCATCATGTGGCAACCATTTTGCTCTCTACATCTGGTCCACCACTACCCACTGTCTACTCTGAAAGACAGGTCATTGACGTTGGAAGCAGAAATGGGGTCTCTGCTCCAGTGGGATCAGTCTCTGTTTACCATTAAATGTCCAATTTTCTTTAACCTTTCCCCTTAATATGAGAATAAAAATAAACATGACATGGCATCTAACATGAAATCTCAGTGAAGAAACATAAAAACCAAGGCATCTAATTTATGATTCTTTGAGCTGTACCACTTTCTGATGAACACTCTGCATCCCTAGAAAGTCAGTGTCAAACAATGCCAGACTTTGAATCCATATTTCAAGCAATTGTTGTCAAGCATCTTCACCCTTCCTAGTACACACTTCTTCCCAGATTGTGATAGACAGGGACTGTTTCACCTTATCACTACCCAACCACTTTTTTATTTAGTCCCAAATCTCTTTGCATCACTTCTAAGGTCTGCAGAAGACAAGCAATCCAAGCTTTGATACTGTTGTCTTTTCTCAATAATATAAGTAGGACAGTTGTCATGGTTACCTGTGGTTTATTTTCATTTATGTAAATATATGATTGCCTATGTTGTAAGTGATGGTTTCATAAAGATGTTTCTTTTTTTAGGAAAAAAAGGGCAGGAATTGAATAATTTATGTAATGTTGCTTAGGTTATATGATATATAGCAATATATGTGAAGTATAATGTTTGTAAATGTGAACTTGTTAATACAGTTTGATTACTTTTATATAAATGTAAATTGGCCTATGTCGAAAGTGATAATTCAATAAAGGTGTTAAAAAAAACACTTGCCATGAAGATTTTGCTGTCATATCACAAAATAAAAATTAGTATTACTGCACTAAGCCTAAGAATAGCAAAAACTCCCATTTTCAAACTTTATGTCTATGTTTAAGGATTTCACTTGTGACTCTTCTAAATATATATCAATGTAACATTGTCCTGGTGCAAATGCAAATGAAACAGTCTATAGGGCCCATGCATTCTGCCCCATTTAATTGATTTGCTTACCTCTTGGTTGGCCATGAAACAGCAGAATGAGTAGCAAAGACATAAGAGCATAAATATGCAGTAATTAGACAGATATTATGCTTGTTAGACTATTGACTAGTGGTCATGTCTTTAATACTCCTGTATTAATCAATCAGTGTTTTGCCTTTAAGTTATAAAATATATGACACAAACATGTCAGTTACAAAGCTGCAGCTAGTGACCTTTTCAACTTAATGCCTGTGTAAAAAGGGAGGTTGCCATACTCTGCAGGTACATGTTTTAGACAATATCTAACTGATTGACAAAGCTAGTGTATAAAAATGAACTGAAAAAAATAACATAATGTTCTTTGCAAATGTTTCAGACAACCCAGGCAACTAAATGTTATTTTTGATTAATATCATAAGATTTCCAAAAATCAACAGCTTTTAGCTTCCAGAAAGTACTGCATGTTTACTTCTGTGTATATAAGCCAGGGAAATTGCTTGGTTTGCAAAAAAAGAGATCAGTTGTCATAGCTGTGAAGGTCTTCTCCTCCAATGCACAAGGTATAAGTTTCGATCCTGACCACTGGCCAATGTCTGTTTGGAGTTTGCACTTTTTTCCTGTGTCTCTGTGGGGTTCCTTCCACCTCCAAAAAACATGCTGAGTGTTTCCATCTCAAGATCACCAATGAATGGAGCTGTGGGCAGCAGCACAGACTCTACATGGTACCCTATAGGGGAAGAGTTGTACAGACCAACCACTTTGAGCATCTACTGTGTATCCTCAAGATAGGAGAACAAGGATCACAGACTGCACACTGTGGCAGGGCTAGCCACTTGACAATGCAAAATGTGGCTCTAGGTGATTCTGTCATGTTGACCAATGTCACCAAAAATGGGTATGGGTAGTTATTGGTGATAAGTGGGTTGAAGACCCGACCTACTCTGACCTATGCCAGGAACCCATGCTGATGGTGGGAGGGGTGTATGTGCAACCTATTGGCCAGTGTGTGCCCACCATAAAGGCCAGCAACCCAGGTCAGTAAACTACTGGCCAGCCATTGTCCAGTTCCCAGCCTGGGTTGCCTGCGATTGCTCTGTTGAGTGAAAGCTGAACGTAAAACCAATCAACCTGACAAATGTAAATTAAGAATTGCTACACTCAGTGTAGGTTCACTAACAAGTTGCAGTTTGGAAGTGGATGACATGACAGCATGGAGAAGGCTGGACATCCTATGTATCCAAGAGATGTGATGGTCAGGCAGCTTGAGACCCAATCTCTACTACTCAGGAGGAGGACAGGCTAGAAATGGTGTGGGAATTTTTGTGAAAGACAGGCTTCAGAAGACAGTGGGGGATATCATCAGAATTAGTGACAGACTCATGGCAGTCAGACTCCAGTGTAATGATAGGGCAGTATTCATAATCTCAGCCTATGCCCCACAGCAGGGCTGTGATAGTGAGGAAAAGAGTGCATTCACACAGCAGTTGCAGGATCTACTAGATAAAACAGGACAGTATGAAGTGGTGTTGATAATGGGTGAGTTGAATGCAAATATTGGGACAGACAGAACAGGATATGAGGACTGCCTGGATCCACATGGATGACCCTTGTAGACTTTTTTTGGCTTGATAGTAGCCAACACATCATTCAGAAAGCAAGGCAGTCACAAGACCTTACAAAAGTGACCAACATGTAACTTGGGCAAATGTCCTTCTAGCAAGGAAAGAGGTAGAATCAATGACTGCAAAGTCATCCCCAGTGAAACAGTCGACTCACAGCATAAACCACTGCTTTCCACAACTGGCTGCAAGCAGAGGTCAGAGAAGGTTCTAAGGTCAACAGAAATCAGGCTGAAGAACTAGAGGTTGACTGGAGAGAAAGTATAACAGTTCAAATAATTACTCAGGGCTGTAGTACCACAAGAAGAGGAGGAAATGGTTGGAGTTGAAATGAAATGGCAGCGCCTGAAAACAGCATGTGTGAGAACTACAGAACTGATATGTGACCGAGCCAGGTATGGAAATAAGGTACATAAGGAAAGCTGGTGGTGGAAAGCAGAAGTCCAGGAAGTCATCAAAAGAAAGAAGGAGTGCAGGAAAAAGTGGGATATAGAAAAGACTGACCAAGTTAGGAAGGAATACTCGTTGGGTAACAAATAAGCTAAGACAGGAGTTGCAATAGCAAATAACAGGGCATCAGAGACATTCTACCAACTTCTGCAGAGTGAGTCATTAGGTGGCACAAAGAAACTGTATCAGGTTGCAAGACAAAGACAGAAAGATAAAGAAGATGGTCAAATACCCTTCATAAGGGATGTCAGCAACAACCTGCTCACCAGTCCACAGGGCATCAGAGGCAGATGGAAAGAGTACTTTCAGCAGGTTCTGAATGAAGAAAACCCCACAGAAGCTGTACTGCCCAAGGAACAGCCTACAATGAGAGAAGAAGAAAGTCCACCCTAGAAGTCAGGGAAAGTAGCAAGCTCAGA
The DNA here is from genome assembly GCF_019279795.1 of Protopterus annectens. Lineage (NCBI taxonomy): Eukaryota > Metazoa > Chordata > Ceratodontiformes > Protopteridae > Protopterus > Protopterus annectens. The sequence continues at coordinate 302,575,246 of NC_056737.1, forward strand.
TGAGGTCACAGCAGATATGATAAAGATGCTGGGTGAGATTGGGGAGACATATTTCCTGAGGGTACTCATAGCAGTGTGGAGAGAAAGGTGTATCCCAGATGATTGGAGAATAAGCGTACAGTACTTGTGCCAGTGTACAAAAACAAAGGGGATATCCACAACTGTGAGCAGTACAGAGACATCAAACTCCTGTCACATTGCATGAAAGTTCTGGACAGGATGATTGATAAACGGATATGCATAGTAGTAGTAGAGAGTAAGATGGGAAAAGAGCAGTTCAGATTCAGATTAGGATGCAGCACAACTGACCCGATGTTTGCAGTGAAACAGATAATTGAGAAGAAGCTAGAGATGAGGAAAGAGTCCAACTGGTCATTCCTAGACTTGGAGAAAGCATATGACAGGGTCCCAAGAAAGTTTAGGGTGGAAATAAAGGGAGTTGTGGTTAAGAAGTAACAAGAATTATTTAGAGGGACTGACAAATGCTAATGTGTTGCAGAACAGTGGGAATCTCACAGAACAAGAAGAGGATCAGCTGCAGAATGGGAAGCAGAAAATAAGGGATTACCTCGATAATATAAATGTGTTTAGAAAGATTGCTGTTAGCAACTATTTTTGTTAGTAACACTAGAGCACAAAAACTTTTAGCACAATACTTCAGGCAACAGAAAGTAGAAAGGACTGTCACCAAGCTTAGGGAGCCTATAACAAGAAAGGTAACAAGAGATCCTGTAGAGGTATTAGAAATATTTCAGAAATTCTATGAAAGTCTGTATAAAGCAGAGAAATATGGAAATCAAGAAAAGATACAAATGGAAATGTTTATGGAGGAATTAAATATGCCAAGGTTAGAGGTAGATGATGCTCAATTACTAATGGTCAGGATAGGAAAAGATATGATAAAAATTGTGATGTATAACCAATCTAAAGGAAAGTCCCCAGAAATAGTAAGTATTCATGTGGATGTTTGAAAGCTAGGAGGAAAAAACTGATAAAAGATCTGGAAGGTTTTTAACAGTATTTTGAGAGGAGAAGTACCAACATCCTGGAAGAAAGCGGTGGTAGCTGTAATACCTAAAGAGGGTAAAGAAACATTGGACACAGATTCATACAGGCCCACTTCTATACTAAACCATGATTATAAAGTGTTCATGTCTACAATGGCTAAAAGAATGACAAAGGTAATGCCAAAATTGATAGATATGAATCAATGTGGTTTTGTGGAGAGGAGGCAAACATTTGACAACCTTAACAGAACATTGATGATCCAAAGGGAAGCAGAATGTAAGAAAATGCCATTGTTTTTGGTTGGTCTTGATGCAGAGAAAGCGTTTGACAGAGTAAGTTTGGACTTTATGAGCAGGGCAATGGAAGCATTTGTATTTCCTGAAAAAATTATAAGGTTGATTAGGAGAATATATGAGGGATCGGAGGCAAAAATTAAAGTGGGTCCTTTCTGATAATTTCTGCTTGAGCAGAGGAACCAGGTAGGGGTGTCCCCTTTCCCCTTCATTATTTGCGTTATATTTAGAACCATTGGCAAAGAAAATAAGGGATTCAAGGATATAATTGGTATGGTAGTTAAGAAAAGCTGTCTCTGTTTGCAGATGATATTTTATATCTGACAAAACCAGAAAGAGACATTACAGTGTTGTAGAATATTTTGAGACGGTTTAAACTCTTTTTGGGATACAAAATTAATGAAGCTAAAACAAAGGCAATAGTGCTAAATTATGTACCCACACATGAATTGGTTCAACATTATCCTTATTTATGGGAACATGATAAAATGAAGTATTTAGGAGTATGGATTAAAAATGATTCTGGTGTGGCAGCTAAGGTTATGAGGGAAGAGACTAAACAAAAAAATAATATAAAAATTGAGAAAATGGGTTTTGTTATATGGACATGGATAGTAAGGTACAAGCAGTCAAAATGGTTTTAGTCTCTTTAGTCTTATATACACGTCAGGCATATTGTTGTCAACCAGAGGAGAAGTTTTGGATAGCAATTAATAAAGAGGTGAATGACTTTTTCTGGGAGGGGAAGACAGCAACAGTCAAGTGGGATAAGCTGATTGTTTTAGTAGAACATGGCAGATTGGGACTACCCAATTTGAAGGGGTATTTCAGAACTACACAGTTATGGCTCTTATACATAGCACAAGCAGAAAACTATAATTCAAAGTGGAAAGAGATTATGTTGAAATGAGAAGGCGGGCTTAAGAAACAAAGAGAGACTGGGATTTTTGATGCAGGCCTTTAAGGAAAATAACAATAATCATACAGAATATTATATCCATAAAGTAGCAGAAATTATTCTAAGAAATAAGCCAACATGGGAACTGAGAAAAGAGATTCTGCTGATAGGGATGACTGCAATTAGGGATATAGACAATAGGCAAAAGGGGGCTGGAATTTATTGGCAAAAACTGGCAAATGAACCAAGGTATTGGGAGCAAATAACTAGAGAGGGAAAGATAATAGAAAGGGAAGATGCAAAGACTTTATTAGGACTGCACTTTATAATGTGCCTTTCCTTTCAAGAACTGGTATCAGAATATAGGCAAAGAGAAAGAAATGAGTGGGGGGTCCTAACAAAAGACCAACACTGACAGAGTTTTTAGTAGAATCTAGAACAGAAGCACCATTAAAAAAGGAATAATTAGTAGAGTATATAAAATAGTGCATGATAACTATGAGTCAATCAGAGGAGGTTAGAAAGATTGGAAAGAGAGATTGGATAAGTAATTCACAAATAAACAATGGGAGGATATATGTATGTCTCCCAAATATGCAACAAAATCTAGAAGATGTAGGATTTTTGCTTGGAAATATTTAAATAGATATTTTTATACCCCAAGTAGACACCAGGGATTTTTTCCTCAGGTAGATAGCAAATGTTGGAGGTGTGACAGGGAGGAAAGAGTTAATTGGGAATACATTTTCTGGGAGTGCAGTGAGTTGGTGGACTTTAAGGATTCCCTGTGGGATGTACTGTTGGAGATGTTGGGTGAGCAGATTGGTGTGACAAGGGAGATGATTTTTCTGAGCTATGATACAGAATCGGAATTGCCTAGACATGGTAAGGCCTTGCTATCTCTAATTATGGTGGCTGCCAAAAAAAGCAATTACTAGAAAATGGAAATCAAAATCTAAACCAACTATATTAGAAGTAATTAATGTAGTAACATAGATAAAACAACTAAAATAGAGATCTTTAAAAAAGGTAGGAGCAACCTACATAGGAAAAATGGGAATTGTGGGTACAATACATATAGGGGAGGAATGATGTTTAAAAAAAGGCAGGACTTAAATGAGATATGTAATGTTTGACTGAAAATGATTGGGTAGATTATAAATGATGTATAATGTTTACAACTGGGAGTATTTCAGTATGGCTTGTGATGTAAAATGCTTGCAACTAGGATTGTGTCAGTATGGTTTGTTTTCATTTATATAAATGTATGATTGCTTATGTTATAAGTGATGGTTTAATAAAGATGTTTCTTGTTTAAAAAATGTTTATTTGGGCAGTACTACAGTGGTTCAATGTCCCAGAAACATTGGCAGAATTGGTGAAGGCTATGTACAAGGGCCCAAAGACTCCAGTATGAACAGTGTTCTGTCTCACAGAGGAGTTCCCAGTAGGACTGGATATGCACCAGGGTCGGCTCTGAGTCCACTGCTGTTCATACTGGTGATGGACTATATTAGCAAACAGGTTGGAGGGACAGAGCAGACAATGTGGCATTACAATTACAGGCAGACTCTGAGCAAGAACTTCAGCAAAGGATAGGTGAATGGAATGCAAAACTTGAAGGCACATGGGATGAAATTATGCACAGATAAAACAGTAGTGATGGCAAAAAATTAGGGAAATCAGAAGAAGCTGAGAATAGAGATAAAAGGGAAGATAGTGGAACAGGTAAATAGCTTCAATTATCTGGGAGGGGCTGCAGCCAACTGGTGTATAGTCTCAGGTGTAGTGAATGGCAGAAGAATACCAAAGAAAGGTAAGGTGTGCAAGAAAGTGGTGTGACCAGTACTACTGTTTGTTTGTGTCTTTCGGCTTTTCCCGGTTAGGGGTCGCCACAGCGGAACACTGGTCCGTTAATGATTGGCAGTTGATTTTTACGTACCGGCTTGCCAGGCCTGACGCACAACCTTCAACGAAGGTACGCCCATTCACGCATGTCTCCACGCAGAAGACGCTCTAGCTGAGAATCGAACCGGACAGCGTCTTACTGTGAGGCGACAACACTACCACAGCACCACCACCACAGCTGTATGGTGCAGAAATCTGGGTAGTAAAGGCACAGCAGATGAGAAAGCTAGAGGCGATGGAAATGAAGTGCCTGTGATGGGTAGTAGGATGTACACTGTGGGACAGATGAAGAAATGAGGACATAAGAGCAGAAGCCAAAGGAGCTCTAATTGCAGAAAAGATCAAAGAAAACTGATTACAGTGGTTTGGACATGTGCATAAAAGCAGAAGACAATCTGGTGAAGAAGATTTGGGACAGACAGGAAGAAGGTAATAGGAAACAAAGATGTCCAGAAAAGAGGTGAATAGATTGTTGAAAGAAGATCTGTGATAGTCAAGCATGAGTGTTGAAGAAGGCAAAAGTGTGGCATTCAGTTGAGAGCGATGGAGACAGTTAACATGATATCCTGAGCCCATGTAGAAAACGGGAAACAAGGAGCTGCTGCTGCTGCTGATGAATTGCTTGTTTGCAGACCTTCCTCCCTTCCCTACTTGCTGTCAGGACTTGACTTTGATAACCAGTGCCTGAGTTTCTTTCATGCATAAGGATTTAAGTCACTCATTTATCCTGATTTGATTGATGCTTCAGGATTCAGGTTATCAGCCTGAACCTGATGTAATTTGATTGATTGATTGATTGATTGATCGATTCAGAGACTGCCTTGGCCAAGCAGAACTGTGACTATCCCAAGGAAAAAATGTTCCTTGGTGTTGTACTGGGCAAGATGATTGAGCTGATGATTTTTGTTAGGTAAATAATTTTTTGATCAAACCGGTTTTAGCTGCAGCTTTATGTGTTGTCTCATTCTTTCATCTGTATTGTGGTTTACTACTTAACCTCAGTACCAAAATAAGAACCCAAAACAAACTGCTAATGAATTTAGTGAAAACTACTAAAGAATAATCCCAACAGGTGGATTGTATCCTATGCATGAGGGCCAGTTTTAAGGAGATTGGAGACTGTAAAGTGGTGACGGGGGAAAGTGTAGTTAGGCAGCATAGAATGGTGGTCTGTAGAATGACGGTGATTAAGAAGAGGAGGAGGAGTGTGAGGGCAGTACCAAAGATCAAATGGTGGAAATTGAAAAAGGGTAATTGTGAGGTGGAGTTCAGGGAAGAGTTAAGACAGGCACTGAGGAGTGGAGAAAAAGTGTTTGGTACCGATTTTTAAGAGTAAGGGTGATGTGCAGAGCTGTAGTAACTACAGAGGGATAACACTGATCAATAACAGCATGAAATTATGGGAAAGAGTAGTAGAATCTAGGTTAAGAAGGGAGATGATCATTTAGTGATCAGCAGTATGGTTTCATGCCAGGAAAGTGTACTACAGATGCGATGTTTGCTCTGAGAGTGTTGATGGAGAAGTACAGAGAAGGTCAGAAGGAGTTGCATTATGTCTTTGTGGATTTAGAGAAAGCATATGACAGGGTGCCTAGAGAGGATTGTGGTATTGTATGAGGAAGTCGGGAGTGTCAGAGAAGTATGTAAGAGTGGTACAGGATATGTACAAGGGTAGTGTGACAGCAGTGAGATCTGCAGTGGGAGTGACAGATGGGTTTAAGGTGGAGGTGGGATTACATCAAGGATCAGCTCTGAGCCCTTTCTTATTTGCAGTGGTGATGGACAGGTTGACAGGTGAGATCAGACAGGAGTCCCCGTGGACTATGATGTTTGCAGATATCATTGTGATATATCGTGAGAGTGGGGAACAGGTAGAGGAGACCATGGAGAGCTGGAGATATGCTCTAGAGAGGAGATGAATGAAGGTCAGCAGGACTAAAACAGAATATATGTGTGCAAATGAGAGGGAGAATAGAGGAACGGTGAGGATGCAGGGAGTAGAGTTGGCATAGGTGGATGAGTTTAAATACCTGGGATCAACAGTTCAGAGTAATGGTGAGTGTGGAACAGAGGTGAAGAAGAGAGTACAGGCAGGGTGGAGTGTGTGGAGAAGAGTGCCAGGAGTGATTTGTGAGAGACGGGTACCAGTAAGAGTGAAAGGGAAGGTCTACAAGAGGGTAGCGAGACCAGCTATATTATATGGGTTGGAGACAGTGGCATTGACAAAAAGGCAGGAGTCAGAGATGGATGTGGCAGAGTTAAAGATGTTAAGATTTGCACTGGGTGTGACAAGGATGGACAGGATTAGAAATCAGTATATTAGGGGGTCAGCTCAGATTGGACGGTTTGGAGACAAAGTCAGAGAGGTGAGATTGCATTGTTTTGGACATGTGCTGAGGAGGGATGGTGGGTATATTGGGAAAAAGATGCTAAGGATGACGCTGGCAGGTAACAGGAAAAGAGGAAGGCCTAAGATAAAGCTTATGGATGTGGTGAGAGAGGACATGCAGGTGGTTGGTGTGATAGAGCAAGATGCAGAGGGCAGGAAGAAATGGAAACAGATGATCCACTGTGGCGATTCCTAATGGGAACAGCCAAAAGAAAAAGAATAATCCAAATGATGTCTTCTTCTGCGGTCATGTCACATAACATGAATAATTCTTCAGTGAGTATTCTCAAATTACAAGTTTTACCCATCACAGCAGCTATGATATTGACATTATTTCCACTCCTGAAGTAATTTCCTAGCCTGTGTCCACTCTTAACAGCCACTCAGTACAATATGCTTATGTTGTTAAGGTTTGGAAACCTTAAGTTGCTTTCTCCCTCCAGTAATGTGGGTTATCAGTGGAACATTCGGCTCATATTCACCCACTTCATTCTGTAGATCCCCATCATGGAAGCTTGTAACATAACACATACTGGCAGGCAAGTACCTCAACTCTCACCACTTGCAGCTCCTGACCTAATAGCTAACAACATCTCACCATCACCCAGCAAAGATTTTGATCAGGTCATAGAACAGAATGTGTTTTACTCTGCTTTACTGAACATGTATGAGAAAAATGAAGCAATAGATAAACTTTCCGCTTAGATTTCTTTGATATTTCATTGATACAGATTCTAGTACAATATTATTTTCTTACCTTAGTGTTGGTCTTGACTCCAATGCAATTAATTTATTTAAGAATTATTTCTCAGAATGCACCCACTCCATTTACTGAAATGGAGTCTTGTCTTTGAAAAGACAATCAGATGCCCCTCAGAAGTTACCAACTTGTAGCAGTTATCTTCATTATCTTTATAAAAAGTTTTCACTGTGCTTTCTTGAAACAGAAATCTACCCTTCGTCCCCATGTGTGTTATTATTTGTACTCTTAGGTCACTGAACCTTGTCTGATTACTTGAGATCAGCTCATCTAACACACTATTTGGATGAGTCGGCCTTGTTTCACCAAACCAACCTTGGGTGATGTAACTCCACTGCAGACATCTTGTCTGTTGACTATTTTATTTATTTAACATTTGTTGACTGGGAAAGTGCAACTAGAAGAGAGCCTAATTTCAGCAGAGGCCTGGGGAGAAATGCTCCAGATGCATGTCTTTGGAATGTGGGAGGAAACTGGAATGCCCGGAGGAAACCCACACGAATGCAGGGAGGACATGTAGACTCTGCACAGAAGGCACCCCAGCCAAGAATTGAACAGGAGAACCTCTTACTGTCAGATGACAATGTTAACTGCTCCACCACTGCCCCGCCTGTCTGTGATTCAGGACTGGTTATGAAATTCATGCCTTCTGTACTCAAGTAAAATCAGGGCTATGATATTCTCTAGTAGCAGCTCTTCCCCTAACTTGTTCTCAGCCTTCTTGTAACAACACAGAAATGGTAGCACTATTGAAGATAAAGTTAAATGTGTAAAACTGTTACTTATTGTACAGAGTTCACCTTTGACTGACTATACTTACATAACGAAATTAAAGTTTTATCTTTTGCCCAGCCTGTTTTGTGTAAGGTATCCTTACTAGCTTGCAACTAGTTTAGTAAACCTGTAACAGGGTAACTAAGTTTGCAGCTAGTGTCCTTAGTAAATCACACGACTGCTCTTATTTAAAGAAAGCCCAGTTACATGAACTGAACCCTCACATTGCTGCCATCCGGTTGACATTCACCCACTTTATTCTGTATATCCATATGATGGAAGCTTGGCTACTCAACACATTGTGAAGTGGTACAGACCAGCCTACTGCCTCAAGTCTGAGTCCTGACATCTTTCCAGAGTACTGAATTAAAAAGAAAAAAAACAAATAGTGATTATATGTTTCTGAATGTCATGAGAACATTTCTGAATGTCATGGGTGGCCACAGTGGTGCAGCGGTTAGCGTTGCCACCTCACAGCAAGAGGTTCCTTGGTTCGATTCTTGGCTGGGGTGCCTTCTGTGTGGAGTCTGCATGTCCTCCCTGTGGTCGCGTGGGTTTCCTCCAGGTAGTCCGGTTTCCTCCCAAAGACATGCAGTAGGTGGATTGGACACTCTAAATTGGCCCTAGGTGTTAGTGTGTGCCTTCTGTGGAAGGTTGGGCGCCGGGCTGGCAACTTGACACCGTAAAACTCCACTGCCAATCATGAGCGGACAGATGATCCGCTGTGGCGACCCCTAACTGGGAAAAGCCGAAAGAAGAAGAAGATGTTTCTGAATGTCGTATCTAAATTTTGGAGCAAAGAACCTAAATCTGTTAGATAAATTTCTCCCAAGGTTGCATTTAGAAAAACTATAAATACTTACAATACAGATTGGATATGTAACTCTAGTGATGGTGTCACTTGGTTACATAACCTTATGAAAGTGGCACCTGTCTCACCATTACTTATAGGTTCATTTTAAGCATAACCAATTTACCTTTTTGTGCTCGAATTAACCTATCTCATTTAGTTAGAGAATGGCGTTACCCATCCCGTGAATAATAATTATATATTACCCTTAATGAGAATAACTGGGATTATACCATAGATAATTTCAGGGTATGCATGCATGGGCTAAAGCATTTAGGAGCTGCCTCTGTCAGTTAGTAGTACAAGGGGCAGTCCTTGAGTAAATTTTCTGTTTTGCATTCATAGATCCAAGTTGCACTTGAATATAGACAAGGATGAAGTTTGTTTAATGTGGATGAGAAGTCTGTCCCAGAGCAGCAGTATCCTCAACATGATAGACTTGCCCCTCCAAACCATTCTGTTGATGTTGCAGAAGAGCTTAAGATCCTTTGACTGAGTATTTCTGATGCCAGTAAATCCATCAATATTAGGTCAGAGGATGCCTTGTATGCCAGGCACAGATCACCTCTTAGCAGTCAATAGGATACAGAATACAGTGACAGCTTTATCCATGTAGGACATGTTGTTTAGGCCTCTGGACATGTTGTTTAGGCCTCTTAGTAAGGTATCTCTGTGGACGTTCCAGTTGTTGCACTTGTCTGGATAGATGCATGCCAAAGGGGGTATTATATTCAATGACTTGCCTAATGAGGGCTGAGTAAAGGGGGAACATGACATCCCTAGATCTAGGTACAATCCCTTTGTTTGTAAGCTGTGGAATATAGAAGGACTTTCTTACAACAATGGACACATCTTGGTCAAAAATTGGATCACTGTTCATGTAAGTTCACAAATCCCTTCCTTGCCATCCTCCCATTCCTTTTCTGCCCCTTTCCTAAACTGGTAGCCTATCCACAGTGTTCATTGTCTGTTTTGTTTGTACCGTTCATCCTCCCCTCTTTGCAATGTTATTCATTATCTGTATACTTCACAGGCTGTTTGTTATGAATTTCCTAATTATAAACTTATGAGTGTTATTTACGTGTGTACAAATATTAATAAAGATGTCCGTGCTGTTTGTTTTCCACCTGAGACATACCAAAATTCCAAAATGTTAGTAAGGAGATAGCAATCTGCATATAATGTAATAATGCTTTATCTGTATGCTGTTAGATATTTTTAATTGTATCACATCTTTCAAATAGTTTTGTTATAAAGTGTATCAAAATATATTAAAATATG